>NC_068982.1:21996435-22000360 GCF_001194135.2 Octopus bimaculoides
ATATATATATATATATATATACATATGTTCGTGTGTATGTTCATATCTGTGTGCATATGTGTATGTATATAAATTTTGTAGTATCATATTGTGTACCATAGTTGTATGTTCATTACAATGAAATAAATCACGGTATGATATAACCCGCCAAGCTCTCATCAAAATGTAATATATCTGTATTTCTGATTAACTTCGTAGCAAATACTTAATATATGTATAACAACCGTGTAAGTATACGGGAACACAAAACATTTTTGCCACTAGTTAACTGTCTAAAGGACATTTTACTCAAATTACCTTTTCTCCAAAAAATTTTTAGTGACAGCTGGATTCTGAATGCGAATATCGTACAATAATGTGTGTATTGTTAATATAATGTAATGGATCGGTACGAAATGATCTATTGAAACTAAATGAGTAGTTGATAGATTTATGAATGGTAATGCCAATTCTTGTTAAGGAAAACAATGGCGAGAACTTCGTAACTTAAACTGATTAAAATTTCAATGGATATAGGCTAAAACTAAATGAATAGTGCATAGATTTGTGGATAGTAATGCCAATTCTTGTTAAGGAAAACAAGGGCGAGAACTTCGTAACTTAAACTGATTAAAATTTCAATGGATAGAGGCAATGGTAAGGGAGTCGGATTTTTATAAGTACCAAGCGTATTTCAATGTTTTTAGACCTCATGAGTAAGGGGTACATATGCACGTTAATAAGGATATTAGAATATATAGCGACCGTGTGAAATTCTGCATTGATTTTACAATTTAAAATAAAGTCAGTGGAAAATTTTCCTGTGATTACTTTGCATGCCGGAGATAAAGTTAAATGCGGGTTAACATGCAAAATGAGAATTAAAGTTATTAGTGTCTAATTAGCTATTAGCGCCTAAACGTTGCCGGAAGTATGACTGCACATTACTAAAGAATACATTCTCTTTCCAAAGTAAAGTCTCACAGCAGGTTTCCATATAATTTTTAATCAAATTAACTTTCGGTTTAGTCATAGAATTCCATGTGAAGAATTGCCACTAACGTAACTTCAGTTGATTAAAGATTCTTTGTCGGCACACTAGATTAAAGAAGTTACCACTCTCTCAAATGTATGTTCTTGGTATATACATTTTTACATGCATACATGCATATAGACAGACAGACACAGATATGCTTGCATATGTACATACATGCATACATATAGACTGAAAGATTGACAAGCAAAAACATATATATTAGTAAAGATTGATAAGCAGAACTATATATATAGTAAACGCGGTGACCTGGCAGAAACGTTAGCACGCCGGGCGAAATGCTTAGCGGTATTTCGTCTGCCGTAACGTTCTGAGTTTAAATTACGCCGAGGTCAACTTTTCCTTTCATTCTTTTGGGGTCGATAAATTAAGTACCAGTTACGCACTGGGATCGATCTAATCAACTTAATCCCTTTGTCTGTCCTTGTTTGTCCCCTCTGTGTGTAGCCTCTTGTGGGCAATAAAGAAATAAGATATATATATATATATGTATATATATATATATATATACTTGTTACTCTTTTACTTGTTTCAGTCTTTTGACTGCGGCCATGCTGGAGCACCGCCTTTAGTCGAGCAAATAGATCCCAGGACTTATTCTTTAGAAGCCTAGTACTTATTCTATCGGTCTCTATTGCCGAACCGCTAAGTTACGGGGACATAAACACACCAGCATCGGTTGTCAAGCGATGTTGGGGGAACAAACACAGACACACAAACACATACACACATACACACATACATATATATATATACATATATACGACGGGCTTCTTTCAGTTTCCGTCTACCAAATCCACTCACAAGGCTTTGGTCGGCCCGAGGCTATAGTAGAAGACACTTGCCCAAGATGCCACGCAGCGGGACTGAACCCGAGACCATGTGGTTGGTAAGCAAGCTACTTATCAGATAATAAAACGAATGGTTTATACTTGGTAGCTTACTGGTAGACCACGATCACTCTCAGAATGTTCGTTATGTATTTGGTTAATGAGACACAGAAGATGGAAGATACACGAATTTTTATTAATCACTACAATTGTTTCGACTCATCTAGTATCGATCCCTCACGGGTGAGACACTTAACAACTGGTTCAGGAGCACCCGACGATGCAGATATGGGTTTTCGAGTTCGAGTGATAAAACAGTTCCGCATTGCATCTTCTCCGTTCGTGTAAAGAAAAGCAGTAAATAAAAGGATATAGCTTCATTGATAAAGAAGATCAATAATAAAAAAAATAACAGATGCAAAATAGTAACGAATGCACAATGCAGCGAAAATAGTTTTAAATATAACCGTTAATAGATATGGATGTATAAATACCCTCAAGTACGATGTATGGCGCATGTACTCTCACTCATAGAAATCTCCACGGAGAAGTAAACATACGCACACGTGTGGTTTGGCGTGCATACGTTCATATACATGTGGCCTAGTGGTTCTTGTGCTGCATTCAAGATCGTTATATCGTGGTTTCGATTCATTGAGTAAAACGCTTCATTTTACTCAGTTTATTCAGTTGCAAAATAGCAATATATGCAACGGATTGGAGTTCCGTTTAGGAGAAATGTCGGCATGTCTGCTTAGACAGTGGGTGGCAGCGTTCAAAAGCTAAAACAAAGCAAAAGAGCGCATTTTGAGCAGTGGGACATATAGTAGCCGTTGGTAAGTACGTCCATTGCTTCAGCCGGAAAAGAATCGTGTACGAAAATGGCCGTCCCACTCTTTCTTCTGTCAACACGATCTGCACGGATGGCTGTAAAATACTTCACTCTCACCTCAACTTCCAAGTGGAGGTTATTGAGATGGGTCACTGTGAGGACGAAAAATGGATATAGTGTGGGTGGTCATTAACCCAGTCTTCAGTAAATTAGATCTTCCATTTTGGGGCATTGGTGGGAGGGCTGATGCCTTGTGCATTGAGCAAAAATGTTGAGGCGATAGTGGTGACTGGTTTTGACTGTTTTGGTGATTTGCTTGTCAATAGCAGCAATGAGAATTTGTGCAATAGGGTAGTGGTGGGGGTGGCATTGGTTGTTCTTTTGTAGATCTTTTGCCAGATTCATTATGGCTAAAAAGGAATTCTGTTTGGAGAACTGAAAATGTTTGTTGTTGTGGGTTTTGTATTGATTAGGGCTCCCGTTTATATTTTTATTTGTGCGACGAGTCGCAGGAGTGGCTGTGCGGTAAGTAGCTTGCTTACCAACCACATGGTTCCGGGTTCAGTCTCACTGCGTGGCACCTTGGGCAAGTGTCTTCTACTATAGCTTCAGGCTGACCAAAGCCTTGTGAATGGATTTGGTAAACGGAAATTGAAAAGATGGGTAATGGGTAAAGGCTGTAGACATAATCTGTTACGCTGGGAATAGCGGCAGATTCTAGGGCTCCGTGTAACACGAGTGTTTTTCTTTTTCAAATTTTATTTAGTATTTGGTGAGGGTGGTGGCGGTGGTGGTAGTGGCGTTGTTGTAGATCATGCACTTTGATGGTAGCGTCTGTTGTGAGGAGGAATTGAACATCTTGCCCCTGGTAAATGAGTGAATTCGCTATCGGTGTCAGTGCACAGCCTCTTGTGTGCGTAGTGAATAGCGGCATATTTTGGCGTTTCGTGTGTAGGCTGTGAGAGGCATAGACTTTAAATTGTGAAAGTAGCGAATGTATACAAAAACAAGGACGGAAATCTGATGCTCTTAACTTAGTTTTTCCTTGGGGCTCGTCTGATTGGAGCAATCTCGAGTATAACTAGCCGAAATGGCAAAGATAATCTGGAACTCGACTGATGAAATAAAACTCCGAATGACCTGTCCGTTGTTTTCCTTGTATCGTCTGTCTGGATGTTTTGTTGTCCCTTTCTTGTATCACCTAACTGTCTGGATGTTTTTTTTCGTTCT
>NC_068982.1:22001122-22001907 GCF_001194135.2 Octopus bimaculoides
TATATATATATATATATATACACACACGCACAATTGCATACACACTTGCACAACTCACAAAACACATGTTTGCATACATGCATGTATACATACATACATACATACATACATACATACATACGTACACACACGTTCACTGGTGAACAATTGTTACATGTAGGATTTTTATTTTTGTTTTGATGTATAGAGAACTTATACATCCAAACATCTAAATAAATTTTGAAAGGAAAAATGAATAGGATCTATCAGAATAATACTGAAAGAAATCCATCAGGAACACTGAAGTGATAATGAAGTTTAGTTAACGCTGACGGCCATTGGAGTATATACATTCTTATATGTCGGGTGTTATCACATCTAAATATCAATTACAGAGCTAGAAAGAGTAACATTTCGAAGAATGAAGCTAAGAAGTTGGTAATGCCAAGCTATGAAGCGGTGTAATATGATGCTGAAATTGAAATGTTCAATATCTCCATTACATACAGAAACACAAATACGTAGACACACACAAACACATATATACACGCATACACGCGCACACACAAGCGTAAGCAAACAAACTAATAAACACATTCATACCTGTGCTTGAATAATGTTTCTGATATATATATATATATATATATATATATACATATACACACACACACATATATGTGTGTGAGAGAGAGAGAGAGAGGCGGATATATATAAGTATATATGTATATATACATATATATGTGTATATATATGAATGTATGTATATATATATATATATATATATATATATATATATATATATATAT
>NC_068982.1:22002935-22004117 GCF_001194135.2 Octopus bimaculoides
CTGGCAGTGAATTGAGTTACATGTAGAAGCGACGGTGGCGGTTTGAGTGGGGGAAGAGAGAAAAGGTGAGGGCCGACAGAAAGACAGGCTGACAGAAAGACAGGCAGGGAGACAGACAGAGACACTGAAAGAAAGAAAGAAAGAAAGAAAGAAAGAAAGAAAGAAAGAAACAAGGAAAGAAAGAAAGAGTGAATGCTGGGAGCAGGGATAAAGAATGAGCTGTAAAAAGTTGTATCACTTAAGTTTCCAATTTAGTGTGGATGAGGGAATGGCAATTCAAAAGATTGGAACATATACAAAAAAAAAAGAAAAAGAAAAGAAAAGAAAAAAACGAAAGAGGAAGAAATGGCGTGTGTGTGTGTGTGTTTGTATGCGTGTGTGTTATTCGATATTCTAACTGTTTAGAGTGGTCATTACAAAGGTTTTATGTTGCAACAGATAATATAAGGAAAATAAAATGAGCCTTTTGCTTCGATAGCAATCAGTTTTGTGATTTATCAGATATTCTGACAGCTGGGCTCACTCCAGCCGATTTTGACTATTAGTGCGGCTACTTTGATAGCCAGTTAGCTACCTATTGGCTGCCTATAGGAGTGCTGGGTTCTATGCTTTTATGGGGATAGGTTTTGGCTAACGTTGACCACTAATATTATTGTTATCGATCTCATAAAAGGCGTCTTTGCTCGCTTTGTTCCTAGCTTTCGGTCTTTCAGGTTTTCTTTAAACTTCCTTCCCTGCTCTATGTTTCTTTCTTCCTCGCTTTCTTTCTAATTTTCTAAATCTACTTTTCGTTTTCTTGGCTACTATTCCTATCTTCCGTTAATACTGCGTAATAAACCGACCTCAAAAGACAAGAAAATAAAGACGGATCTTTTGAGAATTTCGTGAAGAAATTGAAAGGAAAGTAAAACACGCACTCACAGACACATACACACATACACACCCACACATGCACACAACCCCCACACACACAACACGCATACACATATACATACATATATATATATATATGAATGTATGTATGTATGCATGTGCATGTATGCATGTATATATATATATATGCATATATATACATGTATTTGTGTGTGTGTGTGTGTGTGCAAGTCAAATAATTAAGATCGAGAAAGAAACGCAGCGAAACCGAGAGCAGCAATGGAAGACTGAGTGATATATATATATATA
>NC_068982.1:22004296-22014619 GCF_001194135.2 Octopus bimaculoides
TATATACATATATATATATATATACATATATATATACATATATATATATACATATATATATATACATATGTGTGTGTGTGTGTGTGTATTTATACACACATATGTATGTATGTATGTATGTATGTATGTATGTTTGAATGTATGTACGTATGTTACGAGGGAAGACTTAATAGAAAAGTAGGATGTTAGCAGCAATTCAAACTTAATTTCTAATGTTTAAAGTCAGTGGCTTCAATTCAACATTTAACACAATTTATTTGCCCCCCTCTTCGATCTCGTCGCGTGTTAACTGCTTATGTACATATATCTGGTGCTAGTCGCAATGAGTTCGAATTGCATCCACTCTTATCGTTATCATACGGAGCATTTTGTCACCACACTGAATTGATCCATGTTGTTAAAACAAACCTTGATTCTTATTTCTTTACTGCCCACAAGGGTCTACACACAGAGGGGACAAACAAGGACAGACAAACGGATTAAGTCGATTATATCGACCCAGTGCGTAACTGGTACTTTTTTAATCGACCCGGAAAGGATGAAAGGCAAAGTCGACCTCGGCGGAATTTGAACTCAGAACGTAGCGGTAGACGAAATACCACTAAGCATTTCGCCCGGCGTGCTAACGTTTCAGCCAGTTCGCCGCCTTCACAAACCTTGATTCTGCCGGTTTTTTGTCACAGATAGGGCCTGTCGGTTTCGACCGTAGTGGGCTCCAGTCGATCAGACGCGATAATCCATTTGTTTTTCCAATTGAGATGGTCATCTTCAATGCTGCTAATTTAGACTGCATGTTCCACTGATTTATCACTCCTAAAAAATCTCAATATGTACTAGTTGCGACACAGACATGAAGATCATAAAAAAGGCCGATAGAATAAGTACTAGGCTTACAAAGAATAAATCCTGGGGTCGATTTGCTCGACTAAAGGCGGTGCTCCAGCATGGCCGCAGTCAAATGACTGAAACAAGTAAAAGAGTAAAAGAGTAGAAATAATACAACTAAGAAATATAATGGCTTTCGGTATATAATCACGTCGATCTATGTTCGAATCTTTCAAGGATCAATCTTACCTTTCATTCTAATAAGCTTAAAGTAATCATTTCTACAATAAGCACATGCCCGAAAATTTAGTGCGAAAGGAATTACGTCGACCACAGTGTTCAACTGGTACTCATTGTATCGACCCCGAAAGTAAAAATGTCCACATTAGCAGAATTCGAACTCAAGCGTTAAAAAACAGATATTACGCCGTGAAGTATTTTACCCGACGTTGCTAACGGTTCTGCCGGATCGCTGCCTTTTGATAAGTTTAAGATAATAATTATTACTTGTTTTGTTTAACCATGTGTAACCCGTGAATGAATTGCTTTACAACAACAAAAATATGGTTCCCACTTTTTTTTTTTCAAGCATATTGCAACGATTTTAAAGTCAGTGATTTGGCTGAAAATTTTGAGCAGTGTGGTATTTGCTTCTAACACTCTGCATGTTGGTTTCAAATTCCGCTGCAGTCAACTTCACTGTTCACTCTTTTGGAGTCGAGAAATAAATTATCAATCCTAAGCCATGGATTGGCGGAAACTACGCGTTTTGGGCCTACTAGAAACAAATTTATTGGCAGCATAGAATTCCAGAGTCCTACAACCGATGAATCCTGCCAACGCATTTTCAGCTGTTGGTTGGTTGTTGAAGGCGTTTCAAGCTATTACTTTTGCAGAAAATCATCGAAAGCGGAAGTTTAGTGAAGTAAACCACTTGACATGAACTTCCTTGTGCAGTTAGTACGATTTCAGCAAAGCCATTTGTATATTTTCTACAGCACTGTTGTGGAGAGAAGAGTTGAGTCTTTTTCGACTGACTTATACTTCATGCAAACGTTGCAATCGGTGAAGCATTCTCTTTTCATGATAATACTTCTGTGCTGTAATGTTTTCTATGGGCTTTAAAACTGTATATGCAGGATTCTTTTGCCGACCACCAAACCGTGACTACAACTTCCTTTTGAAATGCAGCTTCGGTTTGGAAATGTATGCGGGTGCTTCACCTTGGTGTTTCCGCTCCGCAGGCATCTGTTAGTTGTAGCATAGAATGCAGTTTTTTTTTTTTTTTGTCACATTTCCCAGTGTGATAACAAAAAAAAAAGTAGAATAAATGTTTTCGTTGTATAAAGGAAGCACAAAGCAAAACTCGTTATGATGTATTTTATTTCCTTTCCGCTTCTGCAGCATCATATGTCGAACATTTTTGATTTGCCATTCAGACGCAAATGTCAAACAATTATTGAATGGTTAACTTTTCTTCCTTCCATAACCTTTTGGATTCTTTTTCGTGGATCTGCTTCAGTAATGGCTCTCAATTTGGTTGCTGTCAGCCGCAGAAAATCGTCCTCGGCAACTCTCATCTCTTAGCACCTATCATTTGCGTTGCAAACCTTTTGGTACACATGTTCAGATGTAAGTTCCTGGCTCTATAGTGAAGCGCTTGACTGATATTACTCGCTGCTTTGCATTTTATTTAAAAAAGTGATGACACGTTCCATATTTTTTTTCTAGGCGCAGGAGTGGCTGTGTGGTAAGTAGCTTGCCTTCCAACCACATGGTTCCGGGTTCAGTCCCACTGCGTGTCACCTTGGGCAAGTGTCTTCTGCTATAGCCTCGGGCCGACCAAAGCCTTCTGAGTGGATTTGGTAGACGGAACCTGAAAGAAGCCCGTCGTATGTATGTGTATATATATATATAAATATATGTGTGTATATATATATATATATATATATGTATGTATGTATGTGTGTTTGTGTGTCTGTGTTTGTCCCCCCCCATCATCGCTTGACAACCGATGTTGGTGTGTTTACGTCCCCGTAACTTAGTGGTTCGGCAAAAAGAGACCGATAGAATAAGTACTAGGCTTACAAAGAATAAGTCCTGAGGTCGATTTTCTCGACTAAAAGCGGTGCTCCAGCATGGCCGCAGTCAAATGACTGAAACAAGTATAAAAGAGTAAAAGAGTAAGTACAGAATAATCGCTTTAATCAGCATGTTTTTGCTAAAAATGTAGCTGTCCAACATGAACAAGGATAATGTTTGAAAGCAAAATCATTAACATAAATGAAAGACGTAAAACTAACCGTCAAAATGATGTATTACAGCTATTTATTTCTGATTCTGGAATAAGCTATGCCCTTGGTGTTCGAAGACCCCGTTCAAACTGTTGCAAGAAGATACCTGCATGAAAGATTGTTGTAAAGAAAACATTCTAGTATGAACGAACTAACCATAATGGTTAGTACGGTATCTGGGGTTTTAACCATGATAAGAAGAAGAAGAAGAAGAAGAAGAAGAAGAAGAAGAAGAAGAAGAAGAAGAAGAAGAAGAAGAAGAAGAAGAAGAAGAAGAAGAAGAAGAAGAAGAAGAAGAAGAAGAAGAAGAAGAAGAAGAAGAAGAAGAAGAAGAAGAAGAAGAAGAAGAAGAAGAAGAAGAAGAAGAAGGGGAGGAGAAGGAGCAGCAGCAGGAGAGGAGGGGAGAAAATGAGGGAGGAGGATGAAGAAATTGATTGTGATAAAGGTTGCTGATTGCTGATTTCCAACCAATTTAAATGCCGAAAACTCACGGTATGTCACACGGCACCCCGACGCTTCTATCAGTCGCTGAGGGCCCAAGATAAAGTAAGTCATATGTTTATTTTAATATTAATGAAAATTAAGTCTTGTAAATATTATTACTCCGAGTTTCGTGCAAGTATTTTTCAGCACAACTGAATTCATTATCTAAAATATAGATTTTTTACTTCATTATGGATGAAGTAAGAAAACAATGAGACGTACAAACATAGACATAGTAAGATGGATCAGCGTTCTATTCGTGAAAATAGAGCAAAATAAGAAAGCAAAGAAACTGGAAGACGAGAAAATTTACTGGTATACAAGAGATAAATTGTATGAAGTGCTTCAATCACTGTATAAGATTGGATACTATGATATTTGTGGAGAACTGTTGCATTTAATAAAGAGGATTGCGAAAACAACTTAGAAAGGAAAAAAAAATGAATGCATATAGATCGAGATTTCGAGAAGCGATGAGATTGAATTTGGATTTATATAAAGTTGAATGGCAGAACAAGTAGGAAGTAGGAAATATTTTTCAAGTACAACAAAGATATTGTACATATATATTAAAGAAAAGTGTAGAAACGAATAAACTGTATATTGTAAAGGAAGGCGAGACCGACAGAGAGAGAGAGAGAGAGAGAGAGAGAGAAAGAAGAACCAATGTTGCATTATGAAATAAAGCAAAGTAGAAACATATAACTCTGAACATGGTAATTTACTGTTGCTTAAAATAAAAATGATATAAAACATATTACAAATGCAGTGAAAATAAATTTAAAGATATATATATGGCTCTAGAACCAGAATGAAATTCATTTTTAATACATTATTAAAAAAAATTAAAAAACGTGGGATCATACGTTTGATGGTCCTCATTCTCCCGCAGAACGCATTTGAACAACACTTAGCTCTAAATGGAAAGAGAATGAAGTAGAAATGAAGGATCGTTTCCGTTATGGATGAATAAATGAATAAAATAAACTAGAATGCAATACAAATATGCTCCAGATTTCAGCAAATAGATTCGAGATCATTTAACCTGATTGAGAAAAACAAATCACACAAGATTTTACAATCTTTTGCGAAATACCATTGAACAATATTTAGGTGAGAGCTTTTGGCACAAAATACGGATTAAGACAGGGAATTCTAAATCCATAGGATACTTATCAAAGTTGGCAAAGTAAAAACAAAAATCACTAATAGAATTGTAGCGTATTGACTTGTGAATAGGATAAATTTCTTGGAGTGAGGATGAATTTCTTAGATGGCCTTGTTTTCACATTAGCTCATGCCTTGAATTCACCAAGTTTATATGAGATGTACAAACGAAGAATGTTTCACATCCCTATAAACAATACTATCAGGATCGTCCAGAATATGACATAAGCAATTCTGCCACTCATCACAGCAATGTATAGTTGGTGTTATCTTCGTCTTTAGCCGATATACATAGTCTGAGAGACAGAACGAATTAGTGACATCCGTGTATCTGCTCTTAAAAGTACGTCTCGTTAAGCTTAAATAGGTATTTTCTGTTAGTCTATAACCCCTACTTTGGTACAAGATATCCACAATTTGCTGCGATATAAAATTTATGTGGTCACCATTTCTTTGAGTGCGTTAAATGATGGAAGTCAGTTGTAGTTTCTATGGTTATTGATAGAAATTAGAATTTAAACGTTACTCGCGGAGCTGTGATTTACGAAGTGATTTTGTTAACTATTTTCTGCAACGAATTTGGAAATGCTTCTGTGCCAAGAATAAGAAAGTTCAGGTGATGTTGACTGCCACGCATAAGGAGGATTAAACCAGATAATACTTCGCTTGAGTAGTTTTAATGGTATTATAAGGTATTAAGAGGTATTATACATCGTATGTCCTCAAGGAATGGTCACTTTTGTATAAGAGGGTTGAAACATGATTAAAGACTTTTGAAACAATAGATACAGTCACTCCTATTATTCAATAGATTCTTTAAAACTACGGGAGAGAAATGGGGAAGATATTAATATATGTTAATTTTTCATTTAGCTTCCTTTAAAGAGTCTGTTTATCTGCCCTTCGTTATATCTATAATACTGGCTCCATTGTTGTGAGTAATGATTCTAATTCTTCAGTTAAACTCTTTAAATGAATTAGTTAGAACATTATTAAGTGATATCCGTTCAAATGGCGAAAAATTAAGACGCTTTCATCTTTATAATAACCGAAGCTTTGTAGATTGATATTACTTCACACTGAGCGTAACTCCACAAACACTCAAATAAGCAAAAGTCAGTTCCATCTTATGAGACCACATCAAATAATTCAGTTTCATCGGTGCTTTATCTTTAACTACATCAAATAACTCATTACCATTGCACTATATCTAAACATTGTCTTCAAAAACAAGACCTTCCTTGCGTACATGTTGACGCTAATTTCATAATAATAAATGAGTTTTTATCAAATTCTAATGCATTTAGATGCTTAGAAATGGAAGGTACAAATCGATTATATGATTTGTACTGTCGATTTGAAATTGCATGAGGCGAGAGCTGAGAATTTCCTGGCTTTGGGTAAAAGAAAATGTAGGAGAATCAGCTATGATTTTATTCAACTTATTCCCCTCTCAGATTCTCACACTTATTACAGCACTCCTTCAGTTTTTCTACGCCCTGTTACAGAACTTTGAAAGTTGGGCCTCCAATGAGGTCTTTCGCGAAACCCTTAAAGCCAGGAATTTTTCAGCACCCCTTCGTATATTTACTATCTGTTTGATTAAATAAATTAATCACAGTAGAACTGTTCCTCCTTAAATACAAATTCGTGGCCAGACAAATTTTAAAGATAATTGTGTCTAAAATATGTTTATCAACGACAAACATTTTGTTATTTGGAGGGCTGATGAGAACATTTAAAGACAACTTTTAAGTTATCCATAAAGTTTTTGGAAAGTGCGATTTGTGCCGTGTCAAACCTTCTGTTCGTTCATCTATTTTGAATTTGATTGCTCCTTTATAACCGTTATATAAACGTTCTTGGATCTTGTTCAAAACGGGGGCACCAGTTTTCATTTATGTTTTATGTAGTGTTTTTGGTACCGAAAGACTTTCAAACTTCGTGTACTTATCTATTTTGTGTTATAGAACAGAAAATAATTGTTGTATTCGAATTTATTTTATGTAAAAAATTGTCTTATTTCGATAATTTCAACCAATCACTGACAAGTATTCAGCTGTTTACACTTACTCCTTTGGAAGTTTAAGCGGTGTAAAGCGTATTTAATCTCCATTACTTCTGACATTTTGCAGAGACAACACACGTGTGTTCGTTTTCCCTAACCCTAACCCTAATTGACTTGCTCCTTTCCTCAAAAACCATGCCTCGTGCCTATAATAGAAAGGTTTATTAGCTACTGCCAATATGCTTCAGCCATTTTTTGACAAGGAAATAATAATTTTATCACCGCGATAATCGTTTGTTTATGTAGTCAGCACTTAATATATACAGCTGAATAGACGTCAGTGATTGGTTGAAATTACAGAAATACGACAACTTTAACATGAAATAACTTGCGATGTACGTTTTTTTGTTAAGAAGACTAAGAGAAAAAGATGTTTTATATAACACATTCTACCAGTGTCCCAAGTTTCAAAGTGTTTCGTTAAGAAAATACTGGTGCCCCCGTTTTGAACAAGATCCAGGTTCTTTATAAACGTTACGTATGCTTGAATTTTTTTGTTCTGTTTATCAATATGTATTTTTAATGTTTCGAATAAGCCACGAATATGTAAAACCGTCAATCTAAGAAAGATTTTATTTTGCTTTATGTGTGTTTGGGATATTTATGCTTTTCTTTGTGTTTGTTATTGTAAGTAGGTAAGAGTTAATATGAGTAATAAACCTTGCCTTTCTTCATCATCGTCACGGCAAACAGTAACACCAAGAAGGAGTTAGCACATTGTGGCAAAGTGGAGTTCAAATGTCACAATAAACGAATTTATTTAAGCTTTAAGAGCAAATATATACACAGAACACATTCGATTGGACATACAAAGAATGTCTAATCATTCATCGCTGCTCTTACACACATGTATGGCGATTAAATTATTATGATACGAAAAAACTTAATATATTGTGGTCAGTGGTAGAATTTTACAAATCAAATTCTTTGCGGTCTGAATCATTTTATATCCTAGTGGAAAATTTAAATGTCTTCTGTCATTTGTTAAATTTAAATACTGAGCTAATTTCGAAATACTATCACTCTATCAGATTTATTATGGGGAAAAATATATAAAATATCACAACACTATCCGACGTACAGGTTAATTACGCAGCAATTTTATTGGAAGGCTGACTTTGAAATTCTTTGGAACTTTCAAAGATGCCCGAGGTTATGTAAGTCTCCGATCCAGATTTAAAATCCTTCTTAATCTATATTTTAAATATCCAATAATTAATGGTAGATTAAGGCGGTGAGCTGCTAGATTCGTTACCTTGCCGAGCTAAATGCTTAGCGGTATTTCGTTCGTCTATTCGTTCTGAGTTCAGATTCCACCGAGGTCGACTTAGCCTTTCATCCTTTCAGGGTCGATAAAATGATTACCAGTTGAGCACTGGAGTCGATGTAATCAACTTACCCCTCCCCCGAAATCACTGGCCTCGTGCCATTATTTGAAGCTAATATTTAAAGATAATTTTTAGAATTTACGAGCTTTATTTGACTAAATACGTGTCACCTTTTAAGCCTGTGATTTAAATAAAGATTCAATTCTGCTAAAAAAAAAAGGAGAGGGGCTTTAACCAGAAACTCGATAACAACAGTGAAATATTTCAGCTTTTAATTGCAGTTTACAATTAAATTTTCTGTAGTAGTTAAGTGATTTATTTTATGTTCATAAATATGTCTGTGTGTGTGTTTCTCTATGTGCGTGTTTGCGCATGCGGATGTCTACACGGATACCCCCCCCCATACACACACACACACATACAAACAAACATTTATACTTGTTGTATGTACAGGCATACGTGATTGCGTGTTTGTTTGTATGCTAGTGCGTATATACTGTATTTTCAAATACCCAACCTAACGATGTCCAAAAAGAGTTAATCTACTTCAAAATTGTGAGGATTCGTAAAGATTAAAGAGAAAATGCGAGAGTGGAAGACAAGAGAAGAACGAGAAAACAGAAAAACATAATAGAAAATACCTCCAGGTTGTGTGGTATATCACACAAACCGGGAGAGTATCCATTAAAGCAAAAGCCATATTAATGAACATTTGTTATCAAGTCTGATGCTTCAACGCGCATCCATGTGTTTTTTGTTATGAAAGGACGTTTTGTGCCAAGATTTGATAATTCATTATTGATTTAGAAACGTAACTCTGGCAAGGTTAGGTCTAATAAAATCACATACACATGCATAGACACACATATGCATGATCAAACAAATACACACATATAAACAGACATATGTTTGCACACACGCACGGACACATAATCACATACTCACATACAGATACGCAGATACAACATGTACAAACACAAAAATCGATCTCTCTTTGCCTCGCTGCTCAATAACACTTTGGACACAGATTCAAGATTACCCAGTCACTCACTGGCGAGCCACGTCGTGAGATCTATGAGATAATGAAAGTAAAGAAGTAACGAAAGTTAGTTTTGTTATCATGATAGAGAGAGAGGGGGGAGCGAGACACTCACACAAAGACACACAGACAGGGACACAGAGAAACAGAGAGAGAGAGAGAGAGGGAGAGAGAGAAGGGGAAAGAGAGAGAGAGAGAGAGCAACAGACGGGAAAAAAAGAGACGAGAGCGAGAGAGAGAGAGAGAGATGCTGATAGAGAGATGAGAGACCCAGATAGTGAGAAAGATAGGTAGCAATGGTAGGATGGCGAATGGAAGAACGATAATGAAAATAAATGTAAGAAACAGAAAAAGAAGGAGCGAAGCAAGAAAAGAAAGAAAGAAAGAAAGAAAGAATGAATGAATGAAAGAAAGAAAGAAAGAAAGAAAGAAAGAAAGAAAGAAAGAAAGAAAGAAAGGAAGAAAGAAAGGAAGTGGAAATGAGAAATAAAAACAGCGTGGACAAACCCTGAACCCCTAATCCACAAGGGAAAGTAAGCAGAAATGTAATCAAAACTAAAGAAAGTTTTCTCATTTTCTTCTTATTATTCCTTTATCCTTCTCTTTGATAGATTATTCTTGCGCATGAGTATTAAAGTCAGTGTGCGCGTGTGTATGAGAGAGAGAGAACGTGCGTGTCTGTATGCGTGTTGTATGTAGCTGTACGTTTGTTCGTTTGTTTGTTTGTGTGGGTGTATGTTCATGTAAGGTTTTATATACTCGTGTTGTATTTGATTCTTTGGTAGGGTTGGTTTGTTCTTTTCTTTCGTTTAGGTTCGGACACGGCCACCTAAAACAATATCAACGCTTTCTGTAGATGACAGAGAATAAAAAAAAACTTCGTCAATAATTGATACAAGTTTTTGGATGTTAGCTTCGTTACTGGTTGATTCAGCGATGTATACATATGTACAAATATTTACACATTCACAGTACATAATTACACACGTATATATACATATATACATATATATATGTGTGTGTATATATATTTGCATATATATGTGAGATGCGCATATATACATATATTCATACATGCATATACATGTATATGCATACATATATATATATATATATATA
>NC_068982.1:22014670-22015264 GCF_001194135.2 Octopus bimaculoides
ATATATACATATATATATATATATATATGTATATATATGTCCATATATGTATATATATATGTCCATATATGCATATATATATATATATATATATGTCCATATATGCATATATATATATATATGCCTGTGTATATATGTATGTATGTATATATGTATGCATGTATTTATGTATCTATGTATGTATGTATGTTTGTATATGTATAAGTATGCATATGTAGAGGATATGCACCGAACCTTCTCGATGAAAGATATAAAAATCATATTCTTGGTGAACAAACGCAGCTCTATAATTCCTATGCTACAAATGATAGCGATATCTGAAACAATAAACGAGAGTCCTCAATATCTAAGAAGAGAATGTTTGCTTAAAAGGATGACGTGAAGAACAAGAAGACGTTTGAAAGTTATATTTTCACTGCCATGTTGCCACCGAGCCAGTGGCCCCTCAAAATAAAGTAAAAAAATATCAGGAGGAGGAAACAGATATACATACATGCATGCTTCCATAATATATATGTGTATATTTAATATATGTATATTTAATAACATGTGTATATTTACACACACACACACACACACACACACACATATATA
>NC_068982.1:22015483-22018782 GCF_001194135.2 Octopus bimaculoides
TATATATATATATATATATATGCAAGCATCTTTAGTGGGGCGCAAATATTAATATAAAGGATATAGTATCTTAGGCATAAGACTGTTTACCACGTCACACTTTGAAGGTTGTGTTCTCGTATTAATAGAGCAGGAGATAGCAACGAAATATATAACGAACAGCAAAGTGTGTATGGCCCTTAGACCTCAAAAAAGGCAACCAGAAATTTCAATTATGTCACATTTCTGTGGGGATATATTACACATTATTAACAGTTATCAGCCCTAAAATAACATGGAGATGCTACCTCTAAATATATCATGATGTTGTTGCTCAAACAATGTTGTACAACACCGTCCACGGGAAAGAATACATATGGAATAAATATAACCATTGTCCCCCTTTATTTAAATACGTTCGTACAACACAGTATAGTGAGAATACGTTCGTATTAAATCATCCTCTAAATGGAGACATGGTCTCTCACAGTTGTTCACTGAACATCTAGCATACAAGTCAAAAGAAAAGTGAACAAACTGAAGTTAAAATTGCAACCTATAGTAAATGAGAAGAGGCACTTCTTTTCTTTACTTCACCGTGGATGAAGATTTTATGGTTTGCAATTACATCTGTAGACGTTTCTCCAAATGGTACTACAAGAATATCGACCATAAAATGGGTATTTTTTATAGTCAGTTTCACCAGAAGCCTGAAATGTATTTCATTGCACAATGAGAACTTCTATGCATATTTATCAATTAATCTTTCAATTAAACTTAAAGAAGAATATAAACATGTTAGAATTAATTCTCATACAGAAATGTTTCTATAATAAACGCATGTAGCTTATTTGCTCTGATCAGAAGATGGTGAATTTCTTGCGTGCACAGCAAAGTAGGTACATTAAATACACGTGTTCAATGCGCTTTGGGGACAGTAAAGCAAAGCAAGACCATTGGAAGAAAATGGAATAACCTTCAAGGGAGACAAAAGCCGTACGTACGATGAATATCATTAACGGGCTGTTATTTCAGAACGAAAATGTGACCAGTTGGCAGAGATTGTTATAGCGACGCGTCGGACAAAATGCTTAGTCGCATTTTCTCGTCTTTAGGTTCCGAGTTCTAATTCCTCAACGGTCGACTTTGCCTTTCAGTCTTTCGGAGTCGATTAAATAAGTATCATTTGAGTACTTCTGTATTTAATTACTAGTGTAATTTCACATGTTGAGTCTATAGTAGGATAATTTTAAAAGGAAAATAATATTTTCACTCCCCTCTTTATGAATCTTGGACTGATGAAGCAATTTGTCTTTAACAAAAGGTACAAGATCACTTCAAGTACCTTTTTTTACTGCATCAACGTAAATACATCAACGATACTAATTTTTCCGAAATATATGAAAAAATTTAAAATTCCTGCTAAGTGTAGTTATTCTTTTGTACTCTAGACACAAGGCCCGAAATTTGGGGGGATGGCGCCTGTCAATTAGATGAACTCCAGTACGCAACTGGTACTTAATTTATCGACCCCGAAAGGATGAAAGGCAAAGTCGAACTCGGCGGAATTTGAACTCAGAACGTAAAGACAGACGAAATACCGCTAAGTATTTTTACCTGACGTGCTAACGTTTCTTATTTCTTTACTGCCCACAAGGGCCTACACACAGACGGGACAAACAAGAACAGACAAACGGATTAAGTTGATTACATCGACTCCAGTGCGTAAATGGTACTTAATTTATCGACCCCGAAAGGCAAAGTCAACCTCGGCGGAATTTGAACTCAGAACGTAAAGACAGACGAAATACCGCTAAGTATTTTCACCCGGCGTGCTAACGTTTCTGCAAGTTCGCCGCCTTGCTAATTGCAGTTATTAATAACTTCTTCAGTAATAAGAAAACAGTTATGAAGAGTTGATAAAAAGATACTCAATGACTTTGGAAATATAAGAGCCAATATGAAAAGGATGATAGTTTTTCACTAAAATACTTCACGATGGCCTCACTAGCCTGAGCATACTCACTAGCATGCTCAATAATGAACTACTTCCTTCCAATCCAAACAACATTTTATTCTCTTCTTTGTGAAAAGTGTATCATATCTTTATTTATAAAATTATTTCTATATTTTAATTTTGTACACGGCTAGTGAAATAGAAAAGTAATACAAAATGATAATACCAATATGAGCGTAAAAGTACTCTTCTTCCGTAACCGATTGGACAGATTTCCAAATAAATTTGGAAATATCAAGGACAACCAAGTTGAGAGATTCTAGCTGGATATAAGTGGAAGGTATCAGGAAAGTTGAGACGAAGACACGATGACCAAATGCCGCTGGAACATTCAACGTGGATGTCCTAATAAACCACACAAAAGAAAATTTTGGAAACAACGTTTTCTTTTGAAGGAGTGATGGATATATTTTTATATAATTAATTAACTAATGTTGTATCATCTTGTATATTATGACTGCATAAGATGTCATGCGACTCTCAGTGTCACCATTTGTTTTTATGATATCTCTGAGTGATATATATTATAACAATCCAGCAACTGATGAACCGTTTATAATTGATATATCACTCAAAGGTATTACATAAACAAATGAGGAAACTTGAAGTAGAAAATTCTGGACGTTCTCTCTTTCACTAACCTCTCTCTTTATCTCTCTCTCTCTCTCTCTCTCTCTCTCTCTCTCTCTCTCTCTCTCATATGTGTATATATATATATATATATATATATATATTAGATTATCTCTCCCTCTCTCGCTATCTCTCCCTCTCTCTCTACATATGTGTGTGTGTGTGTGTGTGTGTGTGTGTGTGTGTGTGTGTACGTGTATGTAGGTGTACATATACAGGCATACATGTATGTATTTATAAATGGATATAAATATACTGCATACGCATACACAATACTCACACACACTCTTTCTTTCCCGCACGCACACACACACACACACACACACACACATATATATATATATATATATATATATATATATATATATATACACACACTCACATAATTACATACACAAATACATCCATCCATACATACATACATACTTACATACATACGTGCATACGTATAAGAATCCAACGAAGCATCACAGTGATCAGCATTGACCTGGGCTAAAAGACAAAACCAACGACAAATATAAAATCATGTATGTCCGATGAAAATGTGTGCGTGCATATGTACCTGTGGCCTGTCTGTACATATGTGTGTATGAGTGTATATGCGCGCGTGCGTGTGTGCGTGTGGATGTGTGGATGTGTGTGTGTGTGTGTGTGTGTGTGTGTGTGTGTGTGT
>NC_068982.1:22020000-22020868 GCF_001194135.2 Octopus bimaculoides
TATATATATATATATATATATGTGTGTGTGTGTGTGTGTGTGTGTATGTATATATGTATATATCAGAGAAACATATCATTTGATTACAGGTTTTCGAAACTTGAACAAAAATTCTGAATTGGTAGATTCTTCCAAGTATCTTCAACTAAATTTATTCATAAACCTATAATAATAAAAGCGAAATTCTGTCTGTCCGTCTGGGACCCCTGTACCTCAGCATACATTTGCGCTACATAGACATTATACCATTTTGGAATCTGGATGATCTCGGGACTTGAACACCCAGTATCATTTGGTTCTTGAATATCCAGCATCATATGGTTCTTGAATATCCAGCATTGTGATCTGATTTAAAAGCATTTGGATTGCTACTTCTAACAGGTGAAGCTTGGCTGATTCACACCATCTTGGTGACGCTTGTCAGATGACGTCAGAGACCAAGAAGGAGATAAATGACATTCGGTTCGTTAATTTTACGTCGAGATAAGAACTTTGGAACAAATTGGCCAACAGTTGGAATTCAACTTGGGACTGGCGCAATAGAATGGATTACAGAATGCATCCACCCTTAACCTCTGATCAAACACCACCGGGGCATATAGTCATTATAGACGTATTATGGTCATGCTATTTAGCTCCCATAATTTAGAAGCTAGCTTAAAAGTCCGCACGGAGTACCGCTTTAAAGCTAGTTATATGATAAATCTAGTTTAATTTGTTGAAATAGTCTAAGTCCTTCATAAAGGTTTCACTACAATCTGATATATGATCACATATTGAAAATAAGCGGGTTTTCATCGGCATTTGAAATATGATAATAAAAGTATGGTTAGTTACATTACCAAAGAGCCACTTTTCATGTGTACGT
>NC_068982.1:22022520-22030020 GCF_001194135.2 Octopus bimaculoides
TATATACATATATGTATGTATGTGTGCGTGTGTGTGTGTATATATATATATATATATAAATTTATATAAATAAGGATAAGATCGTTATATAAAACACCGATCATAGTAGGTGGCCAGTATGGGAATAAAAAACCTCATAGGTAATAATTAGTATTAAAATTGTAATTAAGGGTATCTGAGAGATACCACCATGCTTGATATAGCAGCCAAAACTTGACTTTAAAACCACATTAAATGATCATACAGCACCAGGAGAGAAAGCAAAGAGACAAAATAAACTAGCAAAATAAAGTATTGGATAACTATAGGCGTAGGAGTGCCTGTGTGGTAAGTAGCTTGCTTACCAACCACCTGGGCCCGGGTTCAGTCCCACTGCATGACATCTTGGGTAAGTGTCTTGTACTATGGCCTCGGGCCTACCAATGCCTTGTGAGTGGATTTGGTAGACGGAAACTGAGAGAAGCCCATCGAATATATATATATATGTGTGTGTGTGTGTGTGTGTGTTTGTGAGCCTGAGTTTGTTCCCACCACCATTGCTTGACAACCGATGCTGGTGTGTTTACGTCCCTGTAAGTTAGTGGTTCGGCAAAAGAGACTGAATGAATAAGTACTGGGCTTACAAAGGATATGTCCTAGGGTTGATTTGATCGACTAAAGGCGGTGCTCCAGCATAGCCACAGTCAAATGACTGAAACAAGTAACAGAGTAAAGAGAAATTCCAGACCCTGCATTTCTGGTTCTCCATAAGAAATGCTTTGCCTTCATCAGTGGAATATACGCAAATATATTTGTCTTTTCTCCTGGTGCTGTATGAACATTTAATGTGGTTTTAGAGTCAAGTTTTAGCTGCTATATCTAGCACGGTGGTATCTCCTAGAAACTCTCCGTTATAATTTTATATATATATACATATATATATATATGTATGTATAAAGAGAGAGAGAGAGAGAGAGAGAGAGAGAGAGAGAGAGAGACACACACACACACACAAAGAGACAAAGATAGATAGCTACATACACACACACAAATAGATATAAATATGTTATGCATGTACATATTATGCATACATTTTCGTATGTATGCATTGCATTATTGTATTAGACAGGAGTGTGATTTGATTTAACCCGTGTGTTGAAGCTGAAGCAACGACATCGTGGACGAGCCAGTTAATAATACACAAAACTGTGAAATTCGCTTTAAATTGAAATTGCAATGAAACTTCGTCAGTGACCAAGTCGTATTCGTCGGACGAAAACTTTAACACTTAATGAAATAAATTTGAATATAAAGTGAATTTCACAGCTTTCTGTTATTAAATGTCTCTTCTACAATGCAGTTTGTTTATGCGTTGATTTCACATGATAATTTTATGTTTGTATATCGTTATATTTTCACATGCTTATAACCAGATATACGAATCCTGCTACCGAGATTCTTCATTTCACCATATTTAACATTACCATTTGAGGAATTTTCTCTCAGCTCCATTTTCATTATTCATTTTTAGTAATCTATTTTCCGCTTTACTCACAGATTTGTGTGTGCGACCGAATATCCTAATTTGCGAGTGCCAGCGTCTATGCGTTAAAACATGATTACCAACGATCTTACGAATATATCGCCAGCAATCCTCTCTAATTCTTGTATCATTTCAAACCAGCTGCGTGTCTCTCAGTCTTGACTCAAAGATGCTAAGCTGTAAATGAGCACGTGTAAGAAAAATGTCCACTCCACCCTCCTCCCCTTCACAAACGCAATATACGTCACAGTAATGTTTACTCGTTTATGTTTTACCTTTTATGGTTATGTATTTCGTTATCTTTCATTTTGTAGTTATATCTATCATATAACCTTTGTATACAGAAATACGTACACGTGTGCATACAAATGATCGTACTTATATATGCGCACGTGTGTGTGTGTACGCGTGTGTAGGTAATGTCAGACTACGCAAGCATATGCAATCTAATGTCTGCTATCTCACTTTTTCCTGTCTTCTATAATAGGTGTTATGATATCAGACATACAGTATTTACTAATATATACAATATCACTACCATGAAAAGAAACAAACATCCTCAGCCGCTTCTCAAGCACCGAAACTTTGGTTAATGAAAGCAACCTCTTCTCAATGAATATGCTTCACTATCTCGAAATGTAAGGTAAGATTCTAATAAATGTAAAAAGCATGAAAGGGAAACCAAGGACTATATAAAAATATATATTTCTTCGATGACATTATAAATCAAAATATTCTTTTCTACTCTAGGCACAAGGCCCGAAATTTTTCGGGAGGTGGGGCAGTCGATTAGATCGACCCCGATGCGCAACTGGTACTTAATTTGTCGACCCTGAAAGGCAAAGCCGACCTCAGCGGAATTTGAACTCAGAACGTAAAGACAGACGAAATACCGGTAAGTATTTTCACCCGGAGTGATAACGTTTCTGCCAGCTCACCGCCTTGCTAATTGCAGTTATTAATAACTTCTTCGGTTATAAGAAAACCGAAAAAAATACCGATTTTTTTATTAGGCATAAAGCCCTAAACATAGATGGGGACACCACAAGGACAGACAAGATCACAGTGGGGACAAAAAACATAAAACGAATGTAAATGAAATGAAAGTTATATAAAAATGAAAAGATGAAAATGGACGCATGAGCCCCATCATATGCAGTACCATTTGAACCGTTATATGTACTATTTACAATTGTTATTTTTCTTTTTTTTTTCCTTTAATTTCATTCTTTTTTCTTTTTGCCTTTAGTAGAACTTCATTAGTGGTTCGATATCCCTTAAATCCACCACTGGTGGCAACTCTTTTAAATTTCACCTCCACTCCTGGCGGGTCAACGTTATCTCCACACATCTCTTTCAATTTTATGTAGTTTTCCTCTTCAATCAATATTGCCTTCATATCCTCTGCGTAGAGGTATGGAGGTACCTTCACTCTTACTATTGAATGAAACTTGATTATCTTCTCTGTTTCAACATTTTTTGGGTACGTCACATAATACCACACTCCATCTCCTCCTCGTATCTTCTTTCCTTTCTCTTGGACTTTTGGCTCTCTTTTTTCTTCCTACATAAATAGTCTCTCCATCTCACCTTCATATAGTTGTGTTTTCGACTTTTTCTCCACTGGTAGCTCCACTTTCTTTTTACTTTCTTTTTCCTTCCTACTGCCCTCCTTCACAGTTTCTTTTCTCACCTCTTCTCTCTTCTTTTTCTGCTTCTCTGCCGGAGAACTCATTCCTCTGTTCCTCTTTCTTTTTTTTTTAACCATAGTGAATCCCGCTACGTTCTGAGTTCAAATTCCGCCGAGGTCGACTTTGCCTTTCATCTTTTCGGGGTCGATAAATTAAGTACCAGTTACGCACTGGGGTCGATGTAATCGACTTAATCCCTTTGTCTGTCTTTGTTTGGCCCCTCTATATTTAGCGCCTTGTGAGCACTAAGGAAATAGATAATAAAGATAACACCAACATTTTAACATAAAGATATAATCAGCCACCACTACTCAAACTGTAAATCATTTCATTTAGCACATGCAAAATGCTACGCCCCATAATGTGTAGCCAGGGTAATTTGTACGTTTTTTTTTTTAAATATAAATAAGAGGAGAACAACACGCAAACCTCGAATTTCTACTTTAACAAAAATACCTACACTTCGTTATACAAAACAGAGCTGATCAAACGAAAGTGTGTAGAACGATTTTGAGCAACCCAAACAAGAGAAACACGAGACGAACATGTACTGCCTTTTGTAGTGACACACAATCCACGTAATCAGAATATTTTTAATGTCATCAAATTCCACTTGGCAAATGTCAGACAAACTAATCAATTAAAAGAATTACACATAGAGCGCTTGTTCAAAGCGAACGACAGACACAATGTATGAAACCATTGCTATCAACGGGAACGTTTTGATCTAAAGAACAACGATAAATATTTCATAGTGTATAAATGCATTGATAATTGTTGTCGTACCCGTCTATGGATATAAGCTGGTTATGATATATCAACGCAAAGACCGGAAGGAAAATATTCCCAAATGAAAATATGAACTCTAAAATCGGAAATCTGATTCAGTGCACCAAATGACCACTGAGAAAAGAAATATATATGTAGGTTAGACAGCAAATTCATTATCATAACGCATGCGAGTACATTGCCAGCAAACTTGGAAACCTGGTTGTCAAACACATTTAGATAGTCATAGAGTAGAGAGATATGTACTTATAAAAATCTGTTAAATATTTCCCGATATGTGCAGGTGTGGCTGCGTGGTAAAAAGCCTGCTTCCCAACCACATGGTTCCGGTTTCAGTACCACTGTGTTGCACCTTGGATAAGTGTCTTCTACTATATCCTCGGGCAGAATAAAACCTTGTGAATGGATTTGGTAGAAAGAATCTGAAAGAAGCCCGTCTTATATGTGTGTATATTATATATATGTATGTATATCTATGTGTCTTTGTGTGTGTGTCTGTCCCACCACCACCACTTGACAACCAATGTTAGTGTGTTTTCGTCCCTGTAACTTAGCGTTTCGGCAAAAGAGACTGAATAACAACTAAAAATTCGATGCTTAGCCCCAGCATAGCTGCATTCTAATGACTGAAACAAGCAAAAGACAAAATAAATATTGTATAAAGTTTATGATTCGGGCGAAGTTAAGAGAAGGGCAAGAGAATTTATTGAGAAATAGAAACCAGTTACGAAGACATTAATATTAACGTGTATTTAAACTTGATTTAAATATATAATTCTCCCAAAACCTGTTAAAATCTTTTCTACTCTAAGCAAAAGGCCTGAATTTTGGAAGAAAGGAGCCAGTCGATTAGATCGACCCAGTGTACAACTGGTACTTAATTTATCTTAATTTATCGACTTCGAAAGAATGAAAGACAAAGTCGACGTCGGCAGAATATGAACTCAGAAAGTAGAGACAGACGAAATACCGCTAAGCATTTCACTCGGCGTGCTAATGTCTCTGCCAGCTCGCCGCCTTCTAAAACCTGTTAAAATACAGGAAGTATTTAAAGATAATCTCGTTTTAATTATACAACAATGCCACCAGGTTATAGGTGCAGTAGTTATGTATGTGTTTAGCTAAAGTTTTTATAAAACATGCAAGTACTTTTGTGAAAAAAAAAAGTAAAACAGAAACATCGGACTATCTTTGTATTTTAACTCCCCTTCTTAGTTCTTTCTGTCGAAGAGCGTAGGCTTGAAACGTCGAAGACTTCTGTATTCTTCCTGAGCGTCAAACTCAACTTGTTGTTCCATCACCTGTCTTCGGCATTTGTTTTCAGTAAATTTGAATTATATCAGTATATAGTTAATACATATATACGTGCATGCATGCATACATACATACATACATACATACATACATACATACATACATACATACATACATACATAGAGAGATAGATAGATATAAGAAACCAAGGAGTTAAGGTGGTGAAGGATAGTAAATATCTCAGATACAATGATAGATAAACTTGGGATTAGATTTGGTGTGGTGAGTGTTTTCCAAGTAAGAAGAGAGGCGTATATATATATATATAAAAATACACACACACACGCACACACACACACACACACACACACACACACACCTAAATATAAAGATAAGGGATCATAGCACTAAGCAATGAAGTGTATAAATATTTATATACATCACTGCTTAGCGCTGTCTCTCCATATATTATTTACGGCCATCCGCTGATTAGCGTAACCGGTCATTGGACAATGACGGAAATGTCATATGATGGACATGCCCTTAGTATCAGTTCGCAGTATTTGCTTTTCCGGTCTCTGCTGCTGAGGAGGAAATTGCCACTCCGAAATGCATGCATCGAATGGTTACGAGGCGCTGCAAACTGACACTCTGTGTTTTACACGTTTTATCTATGATGAAATACAATGAATGGCTTTCTTATGAGTTTAAAGATGCTTGAAGCATGTTTGATCTGGAAACATGTTTATATGTAATATAAAAAGATATACAGGTTTGGCCAGAGGTCACCCGGCAGTAAATCTAAATTCCATAAATACTTGATATTCAATTTTATTTATTCATTCCAATTATGAATGTTTAATAATTGAATGCTGCGAGTTAAAAAATTATCGTTTTCTTTTCAACATTTGTCTGTTAATTAGCGAAATCTCATAAAATAAATTTTTGTTTTAATCTTGGAATTAAATGGTTTTGATCTGCTGCCAGGTAAGATTTGGCCAAATCTGTATCATACATACATACATATAGAAAATACGATATATATACTTAAAGATATATATCTGTGTGTCTACACACACACACACGCATATGTATAAATATATATATATGTATATATATATATATATCTACATATAGATCTATATATATATACATACTTATACCTATGCATACATGCTTGCACTATTCATACGTATATATATCTGGATGGGGGTCTGTAAGTGTTTATGTTTTGTGGTGAAGGCACATGGCTGTGTGGTTAGAGCATCCAGCTAACAATCATGATGTAATGAGTTCGATTCTTGGATCGAGCAGTGTTCTTGAGCAAAAAATTTCATTTCACGTTCCTCTAGTTCACGACACTGTAGAAATGAGTTGTGATGTTACTTACTACACAGCCACTCATATATATATAACTTGTTTTAAATGTCTTAACGAGAGATATACAGTAATATCGAATATCAAAGTTTAACTTGCCAACAGAAACTATGGATTGTAAGGCTGGAGGTGGGAGGGATGACATCCCTTGGAATCACCATACGGACACAGACTGTGTGTCGATAGCCAGCAGGAAATGGTTGTTTTCCTGGGGTATAAACAACAGTAACAGCGTCCTTTATAGGAACACCACATTCTGTTGGCAAACCAAACTTTACTATATATATATATATATATATATATATATATATATATATATATATTCATAAATGGATGTGTGTATTTTTCCCTTGTTTAGAATTAACACGGAAGAAATAAATAAACAGTTACCAGGGCAGCAAATAATCACACAAGTAATAAGGACGTAACACCCTGTTTGTAAAAGTAGTAACTCCGGGTTGATGTGAAATATTTTGCATAATATACAAATAAATAAATAAATGGAGTTAAACGCAGGTGTTATTCAAATTCCTTTACTTCCGACACATGTTTCGAAGACAACATTGGTATTACTCCAAAGGAATAAAATGGTGTAAAACAATGTAATCTTCTCATCAAGGAAAGAAAGAAATAAACTAAACTCATCAATAAGACATTTGAACAGAATGCGATGGATGTGTATAATGATGAATGGAACGCATCGTGGCTTGCATTCTGCGTTATTTTGACCGTCGGTGATATTCGCGATTTTTGTCGTCTGCCTCTCATGCAATATCGGCGGTGACGTAATCGTCATCACCACCTTCATCATCATCATCATCATCATCACCATCATCATCATCACCACCTTCATCACCATCATCATCA
>NC_068982.1:22032532-22034376 GCF_001194135.2 Octopus bimaculoides
TAACAACAACACCAAAATGACCTCCATCGTCATCACCGCCACCACCAACAACAACAACAACACCAAAATGACCTCCAACGTCCTTACTGCTACCACCACCACCACCAGAATTACCTCCACCCCCACCACCACCACCAACAACAACAACAGCAACACCAAAATGACCTCCACCGACATCACCGCAACCACCACCACGACTATAATATTACTACTTCTACTAAAGTATACAAACGGGATTTTCTGGTGGTGGTGGTGTTAGTAGTAGTAGTAGTAGTAGTAGTAGTAGTAGTAGTAGTAGTAGCAGCAGCAGCAGAATTACCACCAGCACCACTACCGCCACTACAAAAAACAACAACTACTACTACTACTACTACTACTACTACTACTACTACTACTACTACTACTACTACTACTACTACTACTAGTAAATCACGTTTGTCTACATGTTACGGGTTCTCCCTTGTATTTCTGGCCAAGTATACTCTAGGTAAACACTGTATTCCAGCCAGATCGTAATATGAGAAGCTTAAGAAGCCATTAATATACGGTTAAGATAGAAGGAAATAAAGAAAGAAATACAGTGTGTCAGTGTGGCACTCACATGCACATGCACTCATTAATATAAAAGAAGGAGCATTCCGTCGATTACGACGACGAGGGTCCCAACTTCTTACGATCAACGGAACAGCTTGCTCGTGAGATTAACGTGCAAGTGGCTGAGCACTCCACAGACTGCAGTAGTTGTTGCGAAATAGAAAATAAAGGGCTCAAGCCACTGGACTACTACTATTACTACTACTGCTGCCGTTGCTGCTACTGCTGCTGCTGCTGCTGCTGCTACCACTAATACTAACTTGTGATTTACTACATATTTCTCAGGGAGATTCAACGTAACGCAGAGTGTAACAAGGCTGACCCCTACGAAGTACAGGTACTTCTTATTTTTGCCAGTTGAGTTGACTGGAGCAAGGTGAAATAAAATGTCTTGCTCAAGGACACAACGTGCTGCCAGGAATCGAACTCGGGTCCCTACGATCGCGAGCCGAATACCTTAACCACTAAGCCACGCGCCTTTACACACATAGACATATATACACATTCACATGCACATAGACATACTCACACACACACACTCACCTACACACGCATCCATATACACATATGAATACACATATGCTAGTCCATAACGATGTGAAGTGGCGAACGCTGGAAGGAACAAGCTTTGACAGGAAAAAAGATAGGAGAGGAGACAGAGAGGAATGCGTCTGATCTGTGTGACACGTGACTGTGTACACGTAGGACAGTCACCAGAACCCTCATACTTCATCTGTTATCGACCGAAAAATACTAACACCTAGTTTCATGCCTTTAATGATAACACTACATGTATATGCCTCGATGATCATTGAACATCGTCTCAGATGGTCAGGTTACGTCCGTCGGATGAATGAACACGGCCTTCCCAAGATCTGTCTCTATGGTGAACTGTCTGAAGGAAAAGGTCCTCGTGTAGCCCCCTTGAGGCGGTACAAGGACCAACTCAAATCAACTTTGAAAAGCAACAACATCGACCCCGCACACTGGGAGGATATCTCGGCAAACAGACCCCTCTCGAGACACCATCAAAACGGGTTCAGCGGACTTCGAGAAAGCCCGAGTCGCAAGAGCTGAACTCAAGAAACGGGAGAGAAAGCAGCGCTTTCACCTTCCCAAACCAACTCCTTATATCCCTTGTCCACAATTACCCCACATGTTTCATGTAACCCTTGGATTGCGGAGCCATCTGCGGTTCAAACACCCAGGAAAATGAACTGGATTGCAAGCTCGGAAACACGAGACGCAGC
>NC_068982.1:22035548-22036179 GCF_001194135.2 Octopus bimaculoides
TATATATATATATATATATATATATGTATATATGTAAATGTTTATATGTGTATATGTGTGTATGTATACAGTTGTTTCTTGATTTACTCTGTGTTCAGATTACACGATTGTACTTCAGCATGGTTTAGACTTTATTCAATGATTTACCTTTTTCTTTCACCTTAATTTTAGATTTATAGAAACAACCAACCCCACATTTCCCTTTTGATATTCAATTTCCTTCCACTTTTACTTCCATTTTACTTCTTCAATAGTGAGGTGTACAACATTTTAAATTAACATTTAGGCTACAAATTTTGTTCATATTTCGTTATATAATTTGGAGATTAAAAATAGAGTTTCAAATACCAAAAATATTGATTTCTCTTAAAATAAAACTTAATATATTAAATCATCTTCAAAAGATGGAAGGGGTTCAAAAGAAACTACGAAATATTTAATATGAATGAAGTAAATACTGGAACAAGCAAAAGAAATGAAGAATGAGCCAGGGCCAATATAATCACTGGATCTTCAATAAATTAAAACAGACATGTATAACAACATTATAGAGACAGTGGGAAAAGATCTATTATTTTGGATAGAAGATATAAACCGGTATTACGAAGGTGCCGATATATATATATATATA
>NC_068982.1:22037067-22037546 GCF_001194135.2 Octopus bimaculoides
ATGCGTGTGTGTATGTGTTTGTGTGTGTGTATGTGTGTGTGTGTGTGTGTGTGTGTGTGTGTGTGTGTGTGTGTGAGTGTGTGTGTGAAAACAGGATCGAAAGTCTTTTCCAAGTCATCGGATTCTGTGGCCTATATATAATATTCCTGGACTGGACACGGATCCGTCGCAAGTTAACCAGTTTTTTTTCTAGCTGAGGGGACTGGGGTAATATGTAATGAAGTGTTTACAACTTACCACCCGCTTCGGGAATTGAGACCAATATCTTATAATTGTGAGATCAACACCTTAACCACAATGTCACGCACCTCCGCATATGTCTATATATGTATATGTATATGCATATATACATACACATGTATATTTGTATGCACACACACACACACACACTCACATGCACACACACACACACATTCACACACACACATACACACACACACACACACACACACACACACACACACACACACACACACACA
>NC_068982.1:22038089-22040329 GCF_001194135.2 Octopus bimaculoides
GATGTGCAACAAGGTGGAAAAAAGAGTACTCAAATACCAGAGGTAGAGTAATATGCTTTATTTAAAAGCAGCAGAAATATAACAAATGATTGTTATTTCTGCTGCTTTTAAATAAAGTATATATATATATATATATATATAAATACACATGCATATACACACGTGCACGTATATATACATATACACACACAAACGCGCCCGCGCGCACACACGCACACACATATGAGTGATGCGAATATTGTCTCAGCAGTGACTCACGAGATTGCCAGATGCGTTTCGGCCTTCCTGGGGCCTTCTCAATTACGTGTATCCGTTTGTCGTACACCTCTGAACAAAATTTGTCCGGCCTGGTATATATATAGAGAAGTGAATAATACATGTCACGTTGAAGTAAATACGATGTACGCATTAAATATAAATAACAAACAGCTTACCATCCTTCACATATATACGACTACGTAAAGCATGATACCCAGACGGTTATCTTATGTTAATGCTGTTTTAATTATGTACACCGACTTTATTTCAGCCCAGCACGCTTTCTTTGATATCAGCGGATATATATTCATTGCTCTGTATAAGACGAAGAGGATAAATTGTGTTTAAACATGGGAAATTGAGTAGGCACAACTGACAAGGCGTCTCTCAAAGCCAAGATATGTCTGACATTATCATGAGTTACAGTAAGCCAGCGTGCTTGTAGAAATGTTAGCACGCGGGTGAAATGCTTAGCACTATTTCGTTCTGAGTTCAAATTCCGCCAAGGTTGACTTTGCTTTTAATCTTTTCGGGATTGATAAATTAAGTCCCAGTTACGTCCTGGAGTCCATCTAATCGACTGCCCCCTTCCCCCAAAATTTCAGGCCTTGTGCCTTGAGTGGAAAAGAATATTAAAGGGCGGTGAGCTGGCAGAAGCGTTAGCACGCCGGGCGAAATACTTGGCGGAATTTCGTGTCTTTACATTCTGAGTTCCAATTCCGCCGATGTCGATATTCCCTTTCATCCTTTCGGGATCAATAAACTAAGTACCAGTTGCGTAATGGGGTCGATCTAATCGACTAGCCCCCTCCCCAAAAATTTCGGGCCCTTTGCCTGAGTAGAAAAGATTAACATGAGTTATTACTGCGATGATGTTCAGGTATATATTTTTTAGACATGTCTACGGAGAGAATTTCTCTTACACGAAAACTACAGTATCCTGCTTTTCAGTATATATACGTTAAGCTCGGTACATGTATGCCTACTGGCATTTAATACTGTAATTATAATATGACGTATATAAATATTTCTTTATTGTCCACAGGGCACTGAACACAGAGGGGAAAAACAAAGGGTTTAAGTCGATTACATCGATCCCAGTACGTAATTGATATTTATTTAATCGACCCCGAAAGAATGAAACGCAAAGTCGACCTCGGCGGATTTGAACTCAGAACTTAACGGCAGACGAAATACCGTTCAGCATTTCGCCCGGCGTGCTAACGATTCTGCCAGCTGACCGCCTCTATATGTGTGTTGTGTGTGTGTGTGTGCGCGCGCGCGCGGGTGTACATAGTATAAATATATACTATCGCTATTCATTATCCGAATTTCAATAAGTTTAATATTTTTTTTGTATTTTTATTAGTATCACTTAGCTTCGTCTATTAAACCTGTCTCTTCATATTACGTCTGGAGTTTCAAAATCGCTTCAACCCACTTAAATCAATTCGCCAAATATTTTTCTCCCCAGAATCTTGTTTCTCTGTATTACTCTCTACATCCAACGATTTTCTTCTTCTCTGTCTATTTTGCTATATAAAATTTTGCAGCATCGACTTTCAGATATTGAATCTCTACACAAACCTTACTGACCTCACTAATTCCTGAAGATGTCATTAACACTTCACCAGGCTGTGTGGTACGTAGCTTGTTTACCAACCACATGGTTCTGGGTTCAGTCCTACTGCGTGACACCTTGGGCAAGTGTCTTCCACTATAGCCTCGGGCCGACCAAAGCCTTGTGAGTGGATTTGGTAGACGGAAACCGAAAGAAGCCCGTCGGATATATGTATATATATATATATATATATATATATGTATGTGTGTGCATATGTTTGTGTGTCTGTGTTTGTCCCCCCAACATCGCGTGACAACCGATGCTGGTGTGTTTACGTCCCCGTAATCTTGCGGTTCGGCAAAAGAGACTGATAGAATAAGTACTAGGCTTATAAAGAATAAGTCCTGGGGTCTATTTACTC
>NC_068982.1:22040339-22043300 GCF_001194135.2 Octopus bimaculoides
TGAGTGAAGCTACCAGATGTTTAGGGATTTTTTTTCCTGCAGTGGCGGACTGGCCAGGTTGCCAACTTGGCCGATAGCAAGTGGGCCACTGTGTCATTAGAATCCTTATATGGGGGCCCATGTTAGTATCTAAGTGGCCCATCCCCACAAGTTTGAGAATTTCTTATTCACTCCTGGAAGAATGCATTAATTATTTCAGCCTGGCTGTGTTTGTAGAGAGTTGAAAAGAATACTCTTTTCTACTCTAGGCACAAGGTTCGAAATTTTTTTTTTGTGTGGGGGGGGGGGCAGTCGATTAGATCGACCCAGTACGCAACTGGTACTTAATTTATCGACCAAAGGTAAAGTCGACCTAGAATACTTTAAAAAAATTTAAATGATAGCATTGTAGTCGCGAGTTGGCCCCCTTGTAGTTGCAGGTACCCCCACCCCTTGTAGTTGCGGGTGGGCCCCCTTAGTCTCTTGGCAACCAATACTTTTAGACCCAGTCCACCACTGTTTACCTGTATTAAATGAATATCATGTTGAGCAAGAATTCGTCTCTTTAATCATATACCGAGTACTGTTCAAGATGAAAGCTACGAAAACTGACAGTATATTGTTTTATGAACCCCAGTGATTGACAAACACATATCACTTTTTACCGTGTTCGCCTTTCTCGCAGACACTTCGCCATTGTTGATTCCTTTTGATAGAGTTGTTGGGAGTGGAAGCGTGACGGGGTGTCGGTGATTTTTCCATCATTGTTCTTGTTTTCCTTGTCAGTAATTAATCCTGACTGAATAAACTAGGATCAAATGCATCCTTTTCATCATGATCCCGCTTTTTCGGTAATATTTACGATTACTTTATCCAGTAGGTCTTTCTTCTTTTTCAAAACGGCATGTTCTTATTTATTTGCTATTTCTAGCACACCGAACGACTGCCTATAAACTCGCACGCAAAGCTCGTAAGGCTTTTTTTTTTATGTCGAACTGCCTCACATGGAATTAAACGACCATCTAAAAGAAATACGCCTCAATTCACGTAACTGAGACAACACAATAAGCAATTCTCCCCTCTTTGTTGCCGTAATCCAAAAAATGCATAAATTTATCTAGCACACGCTTAGCTTAGGGACAAGTTGAGCTGCGTTCTATATTGACTATCAAGACACAAAAGAACGATCGAGCTCATAGCTGGTTCGACACCTTATCCAATATCCCATAGCACCTCACATTCCGAAGGATATGAATTAAACGCTAAACATAAAGACTAAAATAAACAAACTAAATGTTGCGTCATTGATTTCTGTAGTTTATCTTGGAGCCAAATAGAAAATCGATGGAACATTTATTCTAAAAGTTCTTTGGTTTTTTTCATCTTAGCTTGACACAAAAATTTCCTATCTCGCCAAAAAATTGTGGACCTAACACCCAGATATGTTCTTTCAAAACATCAAACTTCTTTTGTTTGTATAGAAGTGGGTGAGGTTGGGGGTGCTTGGAAGGAGATGAAATGGAAGAAAGGGAAGACGAAGACGGTGGAGGGGAAGGAAGAGAAGGAGGAGGAGGAGGAGGAGGGGAAGAAGAAGAAGAAGAAGAAGAAGAAGAAGACAGGAAGGGAAGTTGAAGAAGTGCATAACAAGGAAGAATAGTATAAAAAAAAGTAAAAATTGAACATAAGGAAATCAAAAACAACAAAATCAGCAATACTGATATGAAAACAACAAAAGATACAAAACAAAAATAGGGGGAATAAAATAAACAAGTAAAAACCAGTAAAAATTATAAAGAAATGGGTATAAAATGTGTATGTCAGAAGAAGACAGATCGAAACAACTGAAAATCCTTCCCAGAAAGCTGAAAGTTTGCTCAAAGAAAGCAGTCAAGTGGAAACGGACAGATAGACGCACACATAGAGTTGAGTATGGCAAATAGACAGGTGAAGTGGGAAGGGTGAAAAGGTGAAAGTGAAAGTGAAAGTGAAAGTAATGGAAGAGAGTGACGGGGCCAGAGAGAGAGAGAGAGACAGACAGACAGACAGACAGACAGACAGACAGACAGACAGAGAATGTATGTGAGAATGACAGAGACGGAATCTAAGATTGGGAAAAGAAGTGTGAGGAGTAAAAATAAAAATACAGAAATATTTGCAAGACGGAGAAATGAGAGAGAAAGTGAGAGAGAGAGAAAGAGAGAAGGAGAGAGAGAGAAGGAGAGAAAGAGAGAAGGAGAGAGAGAGAGAAAGAGAGAAGGAGAGAGAGAGAGAAAGAGAGAAGGAGACAGAGAGAGAGAGAAAGAGAGAAGGAGAGAGAGAGAGGAAGAGAGAGTGCTGGTATAATGAAATAAAGGCTTGCTTATCACAGTGAGTGAGTAATAAAATGAAAGAAAGGGTTTCTATAGAGAGAGGAATGACAGAGGTTTGTAACATTTTTGCTTTCCCATGGAAAAACCTATCTGAGTTGTAACGATTTTCACCTTTCAAATGTTTATTAGATGGCTAAGTGAGACTGAAGTGATTTTGTTTCAATCAAGATTCGAAACCACCCTAAAGATTACTACACCTTCACGAACATATTTCGGTGGTGTACATGCATGTGTGTGAGCGTGTGTTTGTGTGTGTGTGAGTGAGTGTGTGAGTGGGTGGGTGTGTTTGAGCACATATGTATATAGATAGATAGGTTCTTAGGTTGGTATGTAGGTAGATACGTTGATAGATAGATAAATAGGTAGATAGATAGATAGATAGATAGTAGGTAGGTAGGTAGGTAGGTAGGTAGGTAGGTAGGTAGGTAGGTAGGTAGATAGATAGAAAGACAGATGGGTAGGTAGGTAAGTAGGTAGATAGATAGATAAACAGGTAGGTAAGTAGGTAGGTAGATACATTTCTTTTATTAGCCACACAGGGCTCAACGAAGATGGGACAAATACAATGTAGAGCTTTTCTTTTTGGGAGGGGGAAGGAAGGAAAAAAAAAAGT
>NC_068982.1:22052619-22053385 GCF_001194135.2 Octopus bimaculoides
TATATATATGTGTGTGTGTGTGTGTGTGTGTGTGTGTATGTATAGATGCATGTATATGCATACATACATACATACATACATACATACATTACATACAGGTAATCGATTACTGGTTGTTCTGGCTAACTGGAAGTCTAACTCATATCAAAGAGGTGATGGCTGAGAAGGAACAACAAAGCTCTGAATCACGATGGGTAGAAGAACAAACAATTTTATTATTTATTTCAACTCTGATTTCTATAGATGTGTTTACAATCCTTCAATGTTACAGTTCTGGAAGATGAATAGGGTCATGGAAACAGAGAGAATCCGTGGTGTCTAAGTCAATGTTTTCTCTTGGTCCCATTTGTTTCTTTTATCACTGTGATTATTTTTCATATGACAAGTGGGAAAAATATGAGATTATGTGTATAGCAGTATGTTTCAATATACACTTGCATGTAAGCGGATCTTATTGGCGCGTACGTTACACATCATAGGCATGTGTGCCTGTAAGTGGATACGTGTGGTTGTGTCTTCATATGGATATATATACACACAGAGACACACACATAGAGACACACACATAGAGACACACACATAGAGACACACACAGAAACATAGACACATATGTATATGCTTATATATAATATGATTCAGAAGTCCTTTTAGCATATCGATGATAAATATAATGGAAATGTAAACTTGCTTTGATCAATTGTATGTGTGTGCGTTTACATATATATATATATATATATATATATATATATATACATATGTATGTATG
>NC_068982.1:22055282-22056633 GCF_001194135.2 Octopus bimaculoides
ATGTGTGTGTGTGTATACGACGGGCTTCTTTCAGTTTCCGTCTACCAAATCCACTCACAAGGCTTTGGTCGGCCCGAGGCTATAGTAGAAGACATTTGCCCAAGGTGCATCGCAGTGGGGCTGAACTCAGAACCATGCGGTTGGTAAGCAAGCTACTTACCACACAGCCAATCCTGCGCCTTATTAACTAAGAACAAAAATGCGATTAATTTCGAACACTGTCGTTTCATTCGAACATATTCCTATGGTGGAGGCGCGAGGCTTAGTGGTTAGGGTGTTGAACTTAAGACCGTAAGATTGTGGTTTCGATTCCTCGACCGGGCGACGCGTTGTGTTCTTGAGCAAAACACTTTATTTCACGTTGCTCCAGTCCACTCAGCTGGCAAAAATGAGTAATTAGGTGACGGACCGGCGTTCCGTCCAGGTGGGGAATATACACGCCATGAACACGGGGAAACCGGCCCTGTTGAGGCTAAATAACTCGGGAACGAACAATATTACTTTCTATTCAAAGGGGAAGCTGCCCTATTCGCACACAAGCGCATGAAAGCATATATAGACGTGTGTGGGTGTGAGTGCGAGTGTGTATATATACGTGTGAGTGTGTGTATGTATACATGAGTGAGCTAGTGTGTGTGTGTGTAGGCGTGAGTGAATGTATTTATGTGTGAGTGTGCGAGTGTTTGTGTGTATGTACGTGTGAATGTGTGTACATATGAGCGTGTGAGTGTGTGTATGTACATGTGAGTGTGTATTTATGTGTGCGTGTGTGTGTGTGTTCGAGTGTTTGTGTGTGGGTGTGTGTACGTGTGAATGTGTGTATGTATGTGTGAGTGTGTGTATGTATATGTGAGTATTTGTCTGCATTTGTATGTATATTTGTGTGTGTGTCTGTGTACGTTTTGCTGGTTGGAGTCACAGGATTACAGCCAGGGTGGGGCATCACCCTCAAGGGTTTTTTGTCGAAACAATCGACACCGTTATTGCCTCAATATATTTTCTTGTTTGCATAGTGCGCCTGGTAGCATCGACCGATCGCTGAATCTTCGAAACAGCTGTAAAAGTTTAACGTTATCGTGTAACTTAAATGCATAGATGTAACGTATCATATGAATTACTGCCACCCATACTTCTGTCCGTCTTTTGTCTATTATTGTTCACTCGAGCTGTGTATTTTCTATAGCAAAAGGAAGAGTACATTTAAGAGTATTCAGTTCGTATCTATTTCCCTCTTGTACTAATGTCTTCTCACTCACTGTACATACTTATACGTGCGTGTGTATGTGCGTATATACATACATACATACATACATACATACATACATACATACATACATACATATATATATAT
>NC_068982.1:22060441-22071202 GCF_001194135.2 Octopus bimaculoides
AGATGTATATTTCCTCGCTCCGGAATCGATAACGTAAGGTCCCGATCAAGTACGGCGTGGGGGTGTCCAATCGTTTCGACTAAAACCATCCCCTCTAAGTTTCTGGCTTTATATTTAACTTAGAACGAGCTGGCAGAAACGCTAGCATGCCGGACGAAATGCTTAGCGGTATTTCGTCTGTCTTTTACGCTCTGAGTTCAAATTCCGCCGAGGTCTACTTTGCCTTTCATCCTTTCGGGGTCGATAAATTAATTACCAGTTACGCACTGGGGTCGATGTAATTGACTTAATCGCTTTGTCTGTCCTTGTTTGTCCCCTCTATGTTTAGCCCCTGGTGGGCAATAAAGAAATAAGAAACGTTAGCATGCCGGGCGAAATACTTCGCGGTATTTCATGTCTTTACGCTCTGAGTTCAAATTCCACCGAGGTCTACTTTGTCTTTCATCCTTTCGGGGTGGATAAATTAAGTACCTGTTGCATACTGGGATCAATCTAATCGACCGGCTCCCTCCTCCAAAATTTCGAGCCTTGTGACTAGAGTAGAAAAGAATATTGAATGCCACTAAGTCGGTGAGCTGGCAGAAACGTTAGCACGCCGGGTGAAATGCTTAGCGGTATTTCATCCGTCTTTAGGTTCAGAGTTCAAATTCTGCCGAGGTCGACTTTGCCTTTCATCCTTTCGGGGTCGATAGATTAAGTGCCAGTTGCATCATCCTTTTTCTCTCCATTATTCTTTTACTGCTACTCTTTTCCTCCACTTATTATCTGCCACCTCCACCTTCTTGTTCTTCTCCTCCTTCTTCTCATCCTCGTCCTCCTCTTACCACTACTACTACTACTATGTTTTCTTTTCCGTCTATTTTTCTTCTTTTTCACCTCCTCTCTCTCCTTTTGTTGTTGCTGTCATTTTGTCCTTTTCTTCATACTTCTTTTACCTCTCCGTCATCTTTTTGTTTTTCTTTGTCCACCTCTTCTTTGTTTTCTTCTTTTCTCCACCTCCTCTCTCTTCTTCTACCACTACTACTACTATTACTACTACTGCTACTGCTGCTGCTGCTGCTGCTGCCGCTACGACGAGGACGACAACGACTTTCCACGCATCCTCCGTACTGCTTCCCTTTTTATTTCGATTATTCTCTTTTCCTTCTTTCCCTCCTTCGTCCCTCTTCATACTCTTCACTCCCCCACTCTCCCAGCTTCTCCAACTCCCTTCTCTCCTCCCTCCCTCCTTCCCTCCCCCTCTCTCTCTCTCTCTCTCATTTCCTTTATTTCTTCTTCTCTACGTCTGTTTCTTCCAAGTCATGATTGAAGAAAATTGATCATACGGTTAATTTTGCGCTGCTCTTCCGTAAGGATGACTACACATTAGATTGTTTCTAAATGCTAGTGTCTTTCTCGTCTTTCTCTTTCCCCTTTTTACATTCTCAGTATTATTTTACCTGATATATTACGCCATTCTTGTAGATGCTGTTGTTGTTGTTGTTGTAGTTGCTGCTGCTTAAGGTGTTTGGTTTGTATTATTTTTTTTTTCTGCACATTCTTTTATTTAAATATTCAAAGTATCATTGAAGGAGACATAATTTTTTGGAATCTCTTAACTCATCTTCAATATTATTACTATCATTATTATTCAAGGTTCAAGAAATATGAAGAAAGTTTCCTTTCTTGGAGTAATAATTAGATACATCTCGAAGAACATGCATAGACGTAGTCAAGGCTAACAAATATGTGAATGTTTAACCAAAAGTTACAAATTAACAGGTTGACATAAAAGGGGGATGCGTTCAATGAAGGCCATGCATAGAAGACTTCATGGTTAGCAAGCTTCTGCAAGGTAAACGACAGTATTGAGAATTAATACAACGTGTTTCATGTTAAACAAAATTTTCCAAGGTTAACGACTGCTCTGTGAAAACGTTTTAACAATGTTTACAGATCCGAGTATTGCTCAGATGTGCTTTTCTGAAATGCATCTATGTCTATCGTTAGCACGTCGGACAAGAGTACTTAACCACATTTTTTCTAGCTCTTTAAGTTCTGAGTTTAAATACCACCAAGGGGAAACTTTGCCTTTTTTCATCCATTCAGAGTCGATAACATTAAAGTATCAGTCAAGTGTTGTGGTCGATAATATCGGCGAATCGCCTCCACTCAGACCTGTTAGACTTGTCGTCATTATTATTACTATTATTATTATCATTTTTTTTTTTTCTTTCTTCAAATTTTCTTCCATTTCTCGTCGAGTGTTTTCCGTACACCTAGGGCAGAGAAGCTCATTGTACGCATTCCCAGTTTACACACGCAAATTCACAGATAAAATATGCATTAAAAAAAATTAATTAATGAATAAATTCATAAATGGATGTTGTTTTCACAGTACGTGTTCTTCGCAGTACATGCTCTCCTCGGTACATGAGTCGTTCCAGTTAACACGATTTTTTGCACTTCCTGTAGGGATGGTAAGCCTGGTATCATATTCAAATAGCTTTCAGTACATCTTTTTTTTTATCATTCCTAGAGATCCTACAATCACTGGTACGGTAGTCACCTTGAGATGCCACATTTTTTCAATTTCTATATATATTTACTTTATATTTACTTTATATTTACTATATTGTGATCGCAAGGAATACTCATGTCAATTATTATTATTATTATTATTATGATTATTATTTTTATTATTATTATTATTATTATTATTATTATTATTATTATTATTATTATTATTGTTGTTGTTGTTGTTTTGTTGCTGTTATTATTATTGCCTTTGCACAGCTTCTAACGCTGTAAGAGGTCTTACATTGTCAACTGTTCACTACCAGTGAACTAAGGTAACACCTCTTATTTTTCGAGCACCTTCCGGAGTATTCGAGCGGTTCCAAGCAGTGCTGTTTTCTGCAAGTGCTCCACCCTTATTGCAGTCCCTATTTGCTCCACGTACTTCTCGAGATGTTTGCTCACTGTTCTCAGGGCTCCGACAATTATTGGTACTACTGTTAACTTTCTCATTGACCACAACTGATTCATTTCGCAAGCTAACCTGTCATATCTCTCGAATTTTCTTTCTTCCTTATTGCATACATTGTTGTCAGCTTGGCATGCTATATCTATGATCCAGCATAGCTTGTTTTCTTTCTCAATTAAGACTATGTCCGGCTTCCTATCAATTTAGACTATGTCCGGCTGCTATTATTATTATTATTATTATTATTATTATTATTATTATTTTATTATTATTATCATCATCATCATCATCATCATCATCATCATCATCATCATCATCATTATTATTATTATTATTATTATTATTATTATTATTATTATTATTGAAGAGGCAAGGGTGGAGAGAGAAGTATTGCCTTCCAGTATTTTTGTGAACTTGGATGAATATGATGAGGATGGCTTTTGTAAATGAGGCTACTCTGAGCATGCGCCTGTAGGCGGGAGGAAAAGGAGAGAGGTGCCTCAAGTGGCCTTGGTGATCGAAGTTTCCAGGATAAGAGGGGTTCCTTGGTTTCCTCTGGGTGGAGCTTCCTCGCTTTTGGAGAATTTATTGTTTAATATTTTATTGTTAAATGTCATTGTTTTCTTTTTATTCTGTTTACGAGCGCTACATGTAATTCCCCTCTGCTCCTTCTGTTGTATCGTCCTTTTTTTTTCGAGTGGTCCCTGTGGCTAATAAAGAAAGACTTTTCTTTTATCATTGCTCTCTGTCTGAGTTCTACGTCAAGTTAACCTTGTATGACTTGTTTTGTATTAATATTGATTTTGTTTCCAAGTATCATGTTCGGTAGTGTTTTATTTGTCTTGATATTTGTTGTGGAATTAACCAGGAGTGAGAAAAAGCTTTTTTCTGTTGAAATAAGTGAAATTTCTTTGTGGAGTTAAAAAATCAAAACCGAAATAACCGTTCCCACTAGAATTCCATATATATAAATAAGCATTAAGTTTTGAAGGAAAGTTTTTTGATCACTTTTATATCATGGGACCAGGGACAGGCTTGAGTGGGTAGGTATCAAAAGGTTTAAACAGTCCACCTTGTGCATGTAGAGAGATATTATTTTATTATTTAACCCCAGGAAAAGGCGGTGGGCTGGCAGAATTGTTAGCGTGCTTAACGAAATGCTTAGCGGTATTTCGCCCGTCGCTACATCCTGAGTTCAAATTCCATCGAAGTCGACTTTGTCTTTCATCCTCTCGGAGTCTATAAATTATGTACCAGTTGTGTACTGGGGTCGATCTAATTGACTACCCCCACCCCTAAATTTCATGCTTTGTGCCAAAGTAAGAAATATTATTTAATCCCAGGTTACCTCTGATCCTGGAATACCTACAGCCGAAAGTGTTCCAGCTATGACCATCTTGTCTTTTGTTTTTTTTCTTTTTGTCTAAGCAATGCTATCAATTTCGGAAAATGGTGAGACAGGGAAATAACATAGATATGCACCATCAACGCTTATCCGGGATTAAATAATTCTTCTCGAATTGAAACAAGGCCAGAAATCCTCGGAGAAGAGTGTTCGAGAATACGTAGAGCCTAATATTAGAATGACAGTTTATTTTGTCAACCTCGAATAGATAAAAGACAAAGCTAAACTGAGAAAAATTTGGACTCAGAACGCAAAAAACTTGGAACAAACAGTGCAAGATTTTTTTTTTTAAGAAGATCCAACGAGCCACTTAATCCATCTCATTTAGCTGGAGTTAAATAACTGAATAATATTGTGCCAAATAACAATGTCAGAAACAGGAGAAGTTTTAGCAGAAGTACCACAAACAGCATCATTGCACCACCACCAACACAACCACCACCACCACCAACAACAACAACAATGCAATGTAGTCGTGTGATCTGCTAGAAATAAGCGTTAAATCTCCCTCGGACAACTCTTTAGAGACTTAGAAAAGAACATGTTGGATAATTTCTTTATGGGTTCACTGTATGTAAAGAATAGAGGAAATGCTCGTAACCAGAAATTCTTTGTTCTAAAAGCAACAACAAAAACAATCCGATGGGTAGTAAACCGCCTTTTTATGGGCGGTTTACTTGCAGAAAATAGCAGTCAAATCTCACGCTTTCTCACTCTCACTCTTTCTCTCCTTCCCCTTCGTCTTTCCCACTCTCTTCTTCCCCTTGAAAATACTCAGTGTTTACATTAGCAATTCCTTCCAGCATAGATTGATTCCATCAGGGTCGACCTGGGGTTGAACGACGACACAACATCAACTTCACCAATAAAAACAATGAAAGTTGTGCAGGAGATGGAAATTCTATTAAATCTCACCTCTTGCTAGAGATAGCAGCTGAATCTGAAATATAGTTCTAGATAACGCAGAATGGATGGGATGCTCATGACAGTTTGATAGTTAAAAGTTGATCCGAAGCTCAAAAATATCTAGTGACAACTACAACAGCAACCGTGACAATTATACCACCAACTCTATCATTGCCAGCAACGCGGCTATGCCATTGTTATTGTTACAGTACCCACCGAGACCGTTAGTAATGGGGAGTACTGTTGGACCTGGTCGGCTCTTAGTATGATGACACCTTTGGGTCTACTGACCTGGGATGAGCTCACACCCATTGAGCAAGATCAGGAACCTGAACCGCATGAGCATCAGCATTGCCAGTAACATAGCTTGGACATTTATATTGTCACAGTACCCGCTACCACCACCAACGACATCAGCAGCGACTTTTCAACAGATATCAACTTCAGCTCCTTACACGTAGCTATCGTAGCCAATTGGCAACCAATTCCCTTATTCTTTCCCCACCTTACCACTTATCATCACAACACCCTCACACATTACTGAGAAAAGAAAAAACAGTTTTAGAAATTTCAAAATAGCACAATAGAACGTGTCCCACCAAGAAATAGATCCAAGGTTTTCAGACTACAAGAACACCAAAATCACCAACTGAGATCCAATTACATACCTACCGCAGTCTAATTATGTATGCTCCTAAGAAGCAAATTCCTCAAGGCTACATAAAAATACAACTCTCATTATATACAAGAAATAACTGTCTTTGTAAAAACCAGAGACGACCCCAAACACAACAAACCAAAACTCACACGAATTGAAATGAAACTCAGCATGAACCAACTAAACGAGGAAATAAAGAAGTAATAATAATATGCCTACAAAAGTGTAAAATATTATCAGATTCATAAGGGGCAACATCAACCACAATGTAATAATCTATTTGACTACAACAATCTCAAATAACATACCCACATTGCAATACTAAGCAACTGCTCTTATCATCAAAAGTTACCAACTGAAGTCAACGCAAAATCTAAAATACCTAAACGATTTTAAGCCTTCTATTTGATCAAATATATATAAAAAAAAAACAAATTCAAGATATAAAGATTGATAAATCTCAGCGACCAGGCAGTATTATAAACACATAACTAAACCACACATACTCTGAATAAATCCTTAAAACCACTAACATCTACAACTACTGCTAGCATTATCATATTCCCAGAATCTGGAAAGTGTGTAGAAATGTAACCCAACAAAGCTGCAATCGAAGTAGCAACACAAACATTCATTCTCCTCTTCTGCACATCCTTCAAAATCTTAGATAGGTAATACTTAACATCGCTAGTTTACTCTTTACTCTTTTACTCTTTTACTTGTTTCAGCCATTTGATTGCGGCCATGCTGAGGCACCGCCTTTAGTCGAGCAAATCGACCCAGGACTTATTCTTTGTAAGCCTAGTACTTATTCTATCGGTCTCTTTTGCCAGACTACAACCAGCATCGGTTGTCAAGCGATGTTGTGTGGACAAACTCAGACACAAACACACATACATACATATATATACATATATACGACGGGCCTCCTCCAGTTCCCGTCTACCGAATCCACTCACAAGGCTTTGGTCGGACTGAGGCTACAGTAGAATACACTTGCCCAAGGTGCCACGCAGTGGGACTGAACCCGGAACCATGTGGTTGGTAAGCAAGCTACTTACCACACACCCACTCCTAAAATCTCGAGAAAATTACAACACCAATTCTCATCATGAAACTCAAACACGATACTACTCACAAACCTGACAAAGAAAATGCTTAATTGCTTAGTCCGAATGCTTTTGATGTCAGTAAACCTTTCAAACCCTTTCCCTACTTGTCACTTTATACAAAAATTTCACCATACTGCTTAAGAAACACTGCAATGCGCTCGTTAGTAACTTGCTTGCTGGGCTACCTACAGACAGTTCACAATAATAAGTATTTTCCTGAGTGATTCTCAGGAAAATACTCAAACCTATTCTTTACAACCAATAAATACACGACTTCCTACACCTCGATCAAACATGCATTCAGTGTAATATACAGAATGTGGAACATATGAACACTGGGAAAACATGCTCTATGAATAATTTCTAATACACAGCTACGGGCAAAGGGTTATAATGACACACACATTTGTTTCCTATATTTCAAGGAGTTTTATTGTGGTTTTAGGTTCCGTTCGTCACTTGAGTGGTCGTGCGGTAAGTAGCTTGCTTACCAACCACATGGTTCCGGGTTCAGTCCCACTGCGTGTCAACTTGGACAAGTGTCTTCTACTATAGCTTCGGCCCGACCAAAGCCTTGTGAGTGGATTTGGTAGACGGAAACTGAAAGAAGCCCGTCGAATATATTTATATGTATATATATATATATATATATATATATATATATATATATATATGTGTGTGTGTGAGTGTGTGTGTGTGTGTGTGTGCGTGTGGGTGTGTGTGCGTGTGCGTGTGTGGGTGTGTGTGTGTTTGTGTTTCGGTGTTTGTCCCCCCTCCCCAACATCGCTTGACAACCGATGCTGGTGTGTTTACGTCCCCGTAACCTAGCGGTTCGGCAAAAGAGGCCGATAGAATAAGTACTAGGCTTTCAAAGAATAAGTCTTGGGGTCGATTTGCTCGACTAAAGGCGGTGCTCCATCATGGCCGCAGTCAAACGATTGAAACAAGTAAAAGAATAAAAGAGTAAAAGTATAAGACTCGAACCAGTTTCATGGTAATTAAGACTTCGATTAAAGCCTTTGATATTGTTCTATAGTTAAGACACTTCAAGCATAAAGACTCGACTCGAGTACACATCTTGATTAGCAGAATAATATTTTGATTAATTAAATGGACTCCTATCGATTTCGACGCACTCATTCCAGTTGTTGTAGATATTCTAAGTGTAATCGGAGCGATTTCAGATCAAAGATTTCCAGTAAGAACGATAACATTTTTGTTTTCATTCATGCACTATGCAGCAGTACATAAGCCGTTGTTCGCTCCCTATTATTTTTAAATCACCGGATATAGAGTAAAAGAAATCTGGCTGTTACACCTAAGAAACCTATGGGCCGTGTAGAAAATCCCTTATTAGCTCGATTGTTCGGTTTGTTTCATCAACCGATATACCTGTATATAGTGTAAATGGGTCAGTAATCAATAGACATTGTTCACCTTAACGTAATCCTTAAATACAATGAGTACCAGAGTGTGTGTATCAAATCTAGTTTGATTCAATTATACGCATTTCACTTATGAAATTTAAGCCAACACAGTATCATGTTGTACGTATGCGTATATGTCTGTATGCGGGAGTGTCTGTGTGTATGTGGAGGCGCAATGGCCCAGTGGTTAGGGCAACAGACTCGTGGTTGTAGGATCGCGGTTTCGATTCCAAGACCGAGCGTTGTGAGTGTTTATTGAGCAAAAACACCTAAAGTTCCACGAGGCTCCAGCAGGGGATGGTGGCGAACCCTGCTGTACTCTTTCACCACAACTTTCTCTCACTCTTACTTCCTGTTTCTGTTGTACCTGTATTTCAAAGGGCCAGCTTTGTCACACACTGTGTCACGCTGAATCTCCCCGAGAACTACGTTAAGGCTACACGTGTCTGTGGAGCGCTCAGCCACTTACACATTAATTTCACGAGCAAGCTGTTACGTTGATGGGATCAACTGGAACCCTCATCGTCGTAACCGATGGAGTGCCAACCATGTGTGTATAAGTAGATATAAATATAGGTGCATATATATATATATAGAGAGAGAGATAGATAGATAGGCAGACAGATAGACAGATAGATAGATAGATAGATAGATAGATAGATAGATAGATAGATAGATAGATAGATAGATAGAACACAGAAAAGCAGGATGGAATGGAGTGGACAAGAGAAAAGAGCAAGCGAGGAGACACGTAGAACAGAGAGTCATTGAAGAGGTCACAGAATGAGTGACAACTGAAATCTGACAAACTAACAATGATAATGAAGCTAATGTGAAGATCAAATGAATACGGTGCGTGAGTTTATTGGCAAAATAACCGTCTACAAATCTGACAATATCTTTTTTCAATACACCATTTCGCATCAAGAATCATATGTATGTATTATATATATATAATCACAGTTGTATGACAACGACAGCGTAGCATCGAAATACAAGGGGGGAATCAAGACAAATAATATTATAAAATAAAATAAAATAGCGTAACTTGTACCATTATTATCAGCGGAATTTTTCACTACTCTTCCGCCACCTTTCAGTCATGTTACAGAAGAATCTACTTAGGTTGCTTTGGAGCAGAGCTTAAGAAGATAAACAGCAATTTAGAAATTGTTGGACTCTCATATACCCCAGCCATTATAACTACTATCACTATTACCGCTACGTCTAACGTCGTACTTTTAATTCTTCCTTACTCGCAGTGTATGTATGGGTGTATGTATGTATGTATGTAGGTTTTATTTAAGCATGTGTGCATGTGCGTGCATGTGTGTATGTGTATGCATGTGTGTGTATGTGTGCATGTGTGTGTATGTGTATGCATGTGCATATAAATGTTTGTACACAGACAGATACACAAGCAACAATTATTTCTCTCGCTCTCGATATATGTATGTATGTATGTATGTATATATATATATATATATATATAGAGAGAGAGAGAGAGAGAGAGAGAGAGAGAGAGAGAGAGAGAGAAAGACAGACAGACAGACAGACAGACAGAAAGATAGATAGATAGATAGATAGATAGATAGATAGATAGATAGATAGGCGTTGTGAGAGTTTATTGAGCGAAGACACCTAAGCTACACGAGGCTCCGAGAGGGGGTGGGGGGTGGCGACCCCTGTTCCACTCTTTCGCCCCAACTTTCTCTCACTCTTTCTTCCTGTTTCTTGAGTAACGCTGCGATGGACTGGCGTCCCGTCCAGTTGGCGGGGGGGGGGGAACAAATACGCCATAAAAACCGGGAAATAAAAATAAAAATATATAAGCCATATGTACATGCATACATGCACCTCTTTTCTTTCTATTATAGTTGTCGTCATCATTATCATGACAATAAACATCATCATTATTGCCCGTTTACTTAACCATTCATCGCTCTACCCATAACCGTTCCTCATAAAATTCATTCATCCCTCACCGTCGCTTCTACCACCACCATCACTACAGTAAAGACCGCTACCCCTTCATTATCTGGATACAACTGTTCACTACCGTCATACCCTCCTGACCTTCTGTAATATTCACTTCATAAAATAAATACGTTTGAAACAAATAGGTGACCAGCCTTCGGGTCATTAGCTATTTTCTATTTTCGAAAGGCGGGAAAAAGAAGGAAAAGAATGAACGAGTGAAAGAACAAAAGAGAGAAAGAAAATAGAAAATATATACATGCGCATATATATATATACACATACATGCATATATATATATGTGTGTATTT
>NC_068982.1:22073965-22075990 GCF_001194135.2 Octopus bimaculoides
CAGTTTCTGCCTACCAAATCCACTCACAAGGCTTTGGTCGGCCCGAAGCTATAGTAGAATACACTTGCCCAAGGTGCCACGCAGTGGGACTGAACCCGAACTATGTGATTGGTAAGCAAGCTTCATTCCATCCCTTAACAATAGCTTCATCAACTGAACCATTGTATTAGGCTCTCTTCACTTTTCGATAAATCGATTGTAATTTCTGCCACTCTGAGTTCGATCACAGTAAAAGGTTTTGCGATCCAGTGTAGAAGGACTGTATAAGGTAGAATCAATATTACTGACACTTTCTCTGGAAAGATGAGTCTACTCTTCAGCTCCATTTGCATTACTCATTCAGAGGTTTCATCCAAAACACTACTGCATTTTTTTCTAAAGGTTTTTACCATCTCGCCTCAGAAATCTGTATCTTGAGAGTGGTGTTGACGGTTGCTTGTAGATCTTTTCTCTCACCAGGTCCGTCCGAATGACAATTTCTTTCCTCCGCTTGCATCACGCTTTCCCTAGTGCTGTAGAGCACACGGCCAAAAGTAGATATGGTTCAGAGTGCAAAAGTTGCTTAACAACGAGTGAAATTAGTTTTTATAAAGGTTTCTGATTAAAGCGCAAGGGGCATTTTTAAGAAGGAAAATGGTCGATGTCACAGACACCAGTTCTTGATTACTACATATTCTATACACCTTGGAATGGTGAAAATCAAAGCTTACCTCAGCGGGATTTGAACTCAAAATGTAAAGATTTGAAATGAAAACTGCAAAGTACTTTCTTTTATGCTCTAAAAATTCAAATTGATCTTTATAAAATCGCTGCAGTAATTATTTAATATGTCAAGAAGTATGTTATTAGATTTATTTTACATTGAAGTGTACAAGAATTTTACTTTTCTTTTTCTTCTTTTTTTTTGGTTGTCTTTTTGCAATGTTTAGATCAAAATATGTGCGCAAATAGTAATATTCAGCTATGTTTTTATTTTTTTCGTTTAGATACGCTTTTAAAGAAAAGAAATTCCGTATTGACGAAGATGTTAAAAATCAATTGTCATTCTTTTTTTCTTTTTTTTTTCTGTTTTTTTTTTCTTTGAAACAGACACAACATTCTAAAAGCCACAGTCTACTGGAAAAGAAACAAAATAAAATATACCAATTTATTTGTCTACCATACAGAGTAGATGCATACACATGCGCTAAATTAGTTATACTGCAAAAATAGACAGGGTCTGGCAGGCCGGGCACTATTTCGAATACAGATGACAGAAACCTGAAATTCTAAGTTCTGCAAGGAAGAATCAAGTCTGCAATATATATATCGAGACATTACAACTGTTAAAAACAAGTCTGTTTGAAGAAGGATCGGATCTATTTTAAAACGGGGGCCACATTTTTCATTAATGTTTTACGTAGTGTTTTTGGTACGGAAAGACTTTCAAACTTCGTATACTTATCTATTTTGTGTTATAGAACAGAAAAATATTTTTGTATTCGAATTTATTTCATGTAAAAAATTGTCTTATTTCGATAATTTCAACCAATCACTGACAAGTATTCAGTTGTCTACATTTACTCCTTTGGCTGATTAAGCGATGTAAAGCGTATTTAATCTCCATACCTTCGTTTTATTTGCTTTTATCATTTTAAATTTGTTTTAACCCTAACCCTAACCTTAGGGTTAGGGTTAGGTTTAGGGTTAGGGTTAGGGTTAGAGTTAATTGTTTCAGAATCGTTTGTTTATGTAGTCGGCACTTAATGTCTATCGGCTGAATGGACGTAAGTGATTGGTTGAAATTACAGAAATACGACAACTTTAACATGGAATAACTTATGGATTTCTTTTTTTTTTAAGAAGACTAAGAGAAAAAGATGTTTTATATGACACATTCTACCAGTGTTCCAAGTTTCAAAGTGTTTCGTTAATGAAAAATGTGGCCCCCGTTTTAAAAAAGATCCGAAGGATCTTTCAACGTGGCTGAAATATGCTAGCTTAGCCTCTGTAAGATGCACTAAGATTTTGATGATCAAGAAAACC
>NC_068982.1:22081877-22083578 GCF_001194135.2 Octopus bimaculoides
CGGCATCTTGCCAGCAATTACTGTTTCCCCCATGAGGGAAACACACGATAGTTTTCAAACGAAGACTATCACACAATAGTTATGACCAGAACACACAAAAACAGTTAATTGAAACTTGCACTTACTGTACAGACGCACTCAAATAACTAGTAACAATCCAATCTCACGGAGTCGCTACACCGCTAAGCACCTCAACCAGTGTCACACAGACGAAATACCGCTAAGCATTTCGCCTGGCGTTCTAACGTTTCTGCCAGCTCGCCACTTTGCATTTTGTTTATATTATATAACAACTGATTCGGACTGGTTTTAGAAATTCCTCTGGTGAGGTGAATTAAAATTTGAGATTTGTAGTGATGCCCTGGAATGTTGTCTTAACAGAGCTTGTGAAACTATCATGGGTGTATTTCACCGAATGTGAAGCAAGGAAGAAATAGGATTACAGTATTGGCTTATTTTCATCTGCAACATGTTGGTGAGTTTATGAAGCGCGTATTTTCTGTTACTGCTAAAAATGTGAAAGAGATTACTTCTGAGATGAAGAAAGGTGAATATCAAGATTGGGTTGATGCGGCTCTAGTCAAAGGTTGACTCGCAAACTTATTGCCACAGTTTTCCACCTAGATCGGTGTGCCGTTTCCTGCAGAAGATTGGTTCGGAACTCAAACAACTGAAGCAAACCACCAAAGTGATGGCCTTGGTAGCTGATACCGGTTCCAGGTGGTTGTGGCTGACAAGAAACCGTAGAGAAATCCCTTCAACTGGTGGCGGTTAATTCAGTCTCACCATCTCACTCACATGGAGCGCACATGGAGCGTACAGGCATGTAACACTTAGATACCTGCTGAAGATAAGGAATTTTTTCCACAGTGCAATGCATTTGGTCGCCATCAAGAGAAGAGATTGCAATATATTTGAGTAACTCTTGCAGGTTCTTATTTCACTTATTTCTAAGGGAAAAAATCAATTAATTCCATCATTGAAGATAATTCTCCTGGCCATACTACAAGAGCAACAATAATGGTTAGGGGAACCTTTGCTCAAAATTATGTTCTTGTCATGCTAGAGTACAAATATGAATTGCTTTGAAAATATTTAAGAATATATTCAACACAATCTTGTAAAATAATACAAGGTTGCTTTCTTCATTTTTGTATTTGGTTTCCAAGGATTTGTATGTGAATTCAAGAGTTGAAACAAATTTTGTTGCGTCTTGGAAAAATCATGCTCCAACAATAATAACACACGCATGGGCTCATTTCCGCTTTTATTTTATTGCTGCTCAGTTGGTTAAATATCTAACCGACGGACTAATCAAGCGTTTGTTTAACGTGGTAGCTAAACAATCAATGGGATGTTTGTCAGTTGAAGTTCTTTAGTCGCTGTTCACGATCTTTTCAGTAACTTAGTGACTTCCCCTCTCGCTCCAAAGTCTGCTCTGCATCTGTCTAAGAAGTAGTCTTCTGTGTGTTTGTGTGTGTGTGTGTGTGTGTGTGTGTGTGTGTGTGCATGCTCGTATGTTTGGGTGTGGATGTGCGTTTGCTTAGAAGAGAAGGTAAAGGCGAGAGTAAGCGAAGGTCTTGTATGTGCGGGTGTGTGCTTGTATGTGCGCGTGAATGTCTGGTTGTGTGTGTGCATTCGTGTGATCTCTTGTATGTGTCTGTTTGAGAGCGTGTGTGCACTAGCCATCCGTGTCCTCTT
>NC_068982.1:22083749-22086015 GCF_001194135.2 Octopus bimaculoides
GCTTATGTGGTCTAGTGTGCACGTTCGTGTAATTGAGTCGGTTCTGTCAGTGTGTTTGCTCGTGTGTGTGTGTGTGCGTGTGAGTATTTTGTTATGTGTTTTCCAGCATGTGTGAGTGCGTATCTGGCGGTTTTTAATATGTTAGTATTCCGTGTGTGCGCGCGCGCGTGTGTGTGTGTGTGTGTTCATGTGTACGTATGTGTGTGAGTGTGCTTGTGTTCGTTTGTGGCTGTGCAAGCATGTGTATATTTGTGCGTGCATGTGCTTGCGTATGTCTCTACTGGTGTGTGTGGTGTGTGTATGTATTTGTACGTGTGTATGTGTGACGTGTGTGTATGTGTATGTGTGGTGTTGTGTGCGTATATGTTTGCGCGGATACATCTAAACACACACACACACACACACACACACATACACACACACATACAAGCGTGAATGCACAGAAGCATAAGAAGAATTCCCAGACAGACCTCAGTGCTAAAAGAGAGGTTATTAAGTCACTGAAAAGGTTGCGAACAGCGACAAATGAACTTTGAATAGCAAACAACCGATTCATTGCTTAACCAGCACATTAAACAAACGATCGATTAGCAAGTTGAGCAGATATTTAACCAATTGCTTAACAAGAAAGAAGTGGAGATGAACCCGTGCGTGTTGTTTTTTTTTATTGGCGTAATGACTCTCTCAAAACACACGATATTATTTCTTATTTATATTGATTGTTTATAAATGTTTACGCAGGTACAAGGGTTTGTGTGTGTGTGTGTGTGTGTGTGTGTGTGTGTGTGTGTGTGTGTGTGTGTGTGTGCATTCGCGCAATTCCTCTTGGTCAATTGACGGTAGCGTATCAACTAGAAATTACTGCAGAAATTTTATTTATTCATTCTATCTTTCTACATTTTAATTATATCTTTCTATTCGATTATGACACAAATACTTAGAATTACCTGAAATATTTTTGGAATAATCATGCTGCATTCTAAAGTTTTAGTCGATAGAGAAAATACACTGTGACAATCATTTCTTGTATTTACCTCCACCTTAACAAAGTGATAGTATTGTTTTCAGTCGTGTTTGTTTGTTTGTTTGTTTGTTCGTTTGTTTGACCGTGGACAAGATATCTCAAGAACCGCTGAATGGATTCGAATGAAACTTCAAGGGATGCTTGACCTCTTGACTGGCACAAACTGACTAGATTTTGGGATCTATCCGGTACCGGGCAAGGATTCTGGATAACTTTTCCTGTTTTTTTTGTTTTGTTTTTTTTTTTACCTGATATTTGAGAGCGGTCGGGTTCATTTTTAATATTCTCGATTGTGAGAGCAGTCAAGTTTATTTCAGATATTCTCATTTTAAAAATCATCTCTGGCTAATCGTTGAGAGGACGTTGGTGTTGCCTTGGCGGATGTTTGCGTTCTCTGAGAGCTCTTTTTTATCTTTAGAGATGAATAATATTTTAATATACATGAAAGCGGCGAGCTGGCAGAATCGTTAAAACACCGGGCAAAATACTTAACGGCATTTCGTCCGTCTTCACGTTCTGAGTTCAAATTCTACCAAGGCCGACTTTGCCTCTCATCCTTTCGGAGTTGATGAAACAAGTACCATTTGAACACTGGGGTCGAAGTAATTGATTCATCCCAGCTCCCAAAATGACTGCCCTTGTGACGAAATTTTAAACCATTATTTTTCTATCTATATATCTTATACTGCATCTCAATAGATTTGATCTGCTAACATCCTCATGAGCTATTCCTGGTGAGGATATAACCCATAACTATATAATGTATTATGCTGTATTCAGTTGTATACAGTATTATGTTGAACAGTATTTTTCGAATTGTATTCGAACTCGCAACATTTAATTACACACTACGGACTTATGGACTGGGCCCCTAATGTCCCCGTATTATTATTATGTTGTTTTTTTCTTCTTTCTTCAAATTTTCTTCCATTTCTCGCCGAGTGTTTTCCGTACACTTAGGGCAGAGAAGTTCCTTGTATGCATTCCCAGTTTACACATGCAAATTCACAGGTAAAATATGTATTTAAAAAAAAATTAATAAATAAATAAATTCATGAATGGACGTTGTTTTCACAGCGATAATGCTCTTCTATTTTATTATTATCATTATTATCATCATCATCATTATTATTATTATTATTATTATTATTATTATTATTATTATTATTATTATTATTATTATTATTATTATTATTATCATTATTATTATTATTATTATTGTTGTTGTTGTTGTTGTTGTTG
>NC_068982.1:22086377-22088627 GCF_001194135.2 Octopus bimaculoides
CGGGAGAAATCAGTACTTGTCAAACTTCGAGAAGGATGAGCTTTGCCAAGTATAAAACGTCGAAAACACTCCATATGTTATGTCTATTCCACTACCATTCGATGAGGAGCCAGGCTCTGCCATGCCTTAGACAAAACAGAGCACATACACGGCTTCTTTGGTATTTTTAATCTCAAAAAACGATTCTCTTAAAATATGCAAACTGTTTTCTCTAATTATATGAAACTTCCCTTCTCATATATATATTCAATCACTCCTGACTTACATTCTTCTGCGATTAACTCTGTTCCTGTAATCTGATCTTTACAAGTCTTAGAAGTTTTCTGTCGTTATATAACCTTTTACAAATGCATGGGATGTTACATATGTAGTTTTCATCTTCTTGCAATTCACAAGGATGCTACACTTTAGTGAGGAGTCTGTGAAGTGTGAAGAGTAGCATTAATTCTGAAGACATTTGTGGTTTTGTGTGCGTTGATGATTCTCTGAATTTTCTCAGATATTGTTGTTGGCACTCCGTCGCTTACGACGTCGAGGGTACCTGTTAATCTGATCAACGGAACAGCCTGCTCGGGAAATTAACGTGCAAGTGGCTGAGCACTCCACAGACACGTCTACCCTTAACGTAGTTCTCGGGGATATTCAGCGTGACACAGAGTGTGACAAGGCTGACCACTTTGAAATACAGGTACAACAGAAACAGGAAGAAAGAGTGAGAGAAAGTTGTGGTGATAGAGTACAGCAGGGTTCGCCACCATCCCCTGCCGGAGCTTCGTGGAGCTTTAGGTGTTTTCGCTCAATAAACACTCACAACGCCCGGTCTGGGAATCGAAACCGCGATCATATGACCGCGAGTTCGCTGCCTTAACCACTGGGCCATTGCGTCTCCATTTTCTCAGATAAACACACACAAAAGAAAGTAAAGAACTGTACAATTTGGTGTAATATCTGCTTTTTGCTTTTAGAGTGATTTGCTTGCATGTGTTATGGGACAGACTGGATATTTGTTACTCAATAATTCATTTTTCGGCTAATTTATTTATACGGTAGAAGCTGATTTACAGGTGTAGGTTAGTTTTAGCCAACGTTATGAGCAATTGACAATTACTTTCTGAATAATTACTCAGTTGCTTTATAAATAAATGCAATGAATTTGAACCCACTCAGGTTCCGTGTACTTATTCAGAAATATGACTCATTATATGAATCGAGGATCAAGTTTATCGAAATGTACTGTAGATGCAATTACCAAAATAGTTTTCATCTCTGAAGTTGAAGTTGATAATTAGAAACAATATAATTGTATTGAAATTAACTCATCTCAGTCGACTTTTTGACATTTAATTAACTTCATAATATTCAATTAATTTTTGATTTTTCTATCAACCTGTAGATTGTCATAGAACTTAAACAAATTGTAGTAATGAGAACCTGACTAATTTAGTCATAAAAACTAAGCTAAGATTGAATGTTGTTTTGCCGTTGTTCTTTAGCACGCAATCACCCTTGATCAAGCATACCTTTAACTAAAGATATGTTTAGGTACATGTTGTGGTGTGGCAAGTGATGGCACCACGTAAAAAGCACCCACTTTAGCTCCAGTGAATCATTACGAGTGTGTGTGTGCTTTACCTTGACTAAGCAGTTCTGTATTGGTCTCCTAAGAGTACCGTGGAGACAAACGGCTCGCCTTAGGCATTTTAAATTCGGTAGAGCTAATCCCTTTCTAGGTCTGACCACAACCGACTTCTTCCGGAGAAACAGTCAGACAGACAGACAGACAGAATGACAGAAATAAGAGAATAGGTCCCTGTATAGGCTTGATATTATATCTATCGACCACTAAATGGATGAAAGGAAAGGAAGTAAACCTGATCTCGTCGGGATCCGGAATTATTAGCGCCGTACATACATGCATACATACATGCTCGCATTTGTATATATATATATATATAGATAGATAGATAGATAGATAGATAGAAAGATAGATAGGTATGGAACAGGGACAACTGAAGAAGGGAAATATTCTTTATGTTGCATGTCTCATTTCTCTGTTTTTTTCGTTGTTCTAAAAAAAGTTCGTTTTCTGTCTTCGTCTTTATGTTTTCGTTTCTCATTGTGTCTAACGTTTTTTGTGATGTCCTGTACCCATATATGCATGTATGTATACATATAGATGTAGGTATGTACATATATGTATGGATATATGCATATATCCATATATTATTTATGTGATATATGTATATACAT
>NC_068982.1:22089089-22090040 GCF_001194135.2 Octopus bimaculoides
ATATATATATATATATATACGTATATTCACACACACACAAGCCTATTCCAATATATATATGTGTGTATATATACACACATACATACGTAAATACACACACACATATATATACACACATACACACACACAAACACACGTAGATATAGAGAAACACACATTACCAGCCAGAGCTTTGATAAATGTCTTCGCTCTTCATAGACTTCATCATTTCAACTTCTTTTGAACCATAGTGTATCAACGACTACATTCTACAATAAATATCCTCCATTTTTAAAGACGGCAGGCTGTGATTTGAAGTATAATTGGTTGCAAATTTTAGGAGGTCAATCGATCACGCAAAGGCTCCCTTGTTGGTCCGATACCGCAAGCTTATTTTCACCATCTCTCTACACATTCTTGCAATCACTCCATCACCTTAGAATAAATAATAGTCATAGATCAAGTTTGTTTGTTTGTTTTTTTTCTTTATTTCATTTCATTTTATTTTGTTTTATTTCACTTTCAGTCATATTGCTGTACTGAGTTTTAAGACTATGCAAAATAAATAAACATAGAAATAAATACAAAATAAAAAATACAAAACCATACTGTAACCATGTGACAAGGTCCCAATACGTTTCAGAATTTTCACAAAATTATTTTGTCTTTATGCATTATTTGTGAATTAATATTTTTGGTTTCTTTTTGTTTTATAACGTCCTCTTCAAATTTTCTTTCGGAAACCCAATTTTTTTTTTGCTTATTTTCATTCCATTATTATATATCTGAAATTCTTTAGCGTTGGTGTTTGCATGTTTTATTATTTTCCTATTTTGAAATATTGGTTTATTTTTTTGTAATTTTCATATTCCTTATGATTTTTTTTATTCATAGCTTTTTTTTTCATTTCTTTCCAATTCCTCTACTTTTCTTTCAATTTTTTACTTATTTTATTTTCAAATTTATTTTTAG
>NC_068982.1:22090757-22091365 GCF_001194135.2 Octopus bimaculoides
ATATATATATACATATATATATATGCATGTATATATATGTATGCATATATATATATATGCATGTATATATATATATGTATGCATATATGCATGTATATATGTATATATATATATATCAGTATGTATGTATTTATGTATGTATGTATGTATGTATGTATGTAGGCAGTTCATTCATGAAAGCGAAAAATAAATATTTCCTTTCAAACCAAACGTTTATTTATGAAAATAAAACCTGAAAAATCTTTTATAAGATTACTTACAAAGAAGAATAGAGAAAGAAAAAAATTATAAATATACATAAGTGTGTATAGTATATGTGCACACATACAAACACAAACACATACACATATTCACATGCATATGTATAGACACAAACACACAAGCATATACATATATACACACGCACATATATAAATATATACATATACACACATATACATATATGTGTGTGTGTGCATACATATATACATAAATACGTATGCATCCATATTTATATAAATGCATGCATACATATCTGCATATATTCAAAAAATGCATATACATATATATACATATATATGCGTAGAAACACACCTCCTCTTTTGCTATATATTTATATATATATATAT
>NC_068982.1:22092472-22092927 GCF_001194135.2 Octopus bimaculoides
ATATATATAATACATACATATATATATATGCATGTATGCATGCATACATACTATAAAACTCAAGTGTTAAAATGATTCCCACACCTAGTCATGAGACGCAATTTGTAAATGACTTTTCTAAAACTCTCTGTGCTCCCTTGCGAATTAGCGCGACAAGCGATTGTAATATATTCGTCAGAATGGGAACCGACAAGTCTACTGTTGGAATATGTGTGTATAGACAAGGGACATCCTACAACTTAGATAGATAAATAAATATACCTTCGATTCGACAGAAGACGGAAGATTTTAGACGTAAGATAACAATTACTATGAAATATAAATATAAAGCAGAATAGATGTTCATGACAGCTTACTCGTTTGACTAACGTTTTATTTATTATTATTATTATTATTATTATTATTATTATTATTATTATTATTATTATTATTATTATTATCATTATTATTATTAT
>NC_068982.1:22095114-22096150 GCF_001194135.2 Octopus bimaculoides
TATAATACTAGTCAATTATTAGAGTGACTTGGTTTCTTGCTCACCCACACTTCCGTTCCCCCCTCTCTCTCTCTTTCTGTTATTTTCTCTCGCTTCCTCTTATTCATTCACACCCTCTCTCCTTGCATACTCTCAGAACTGGCTATCACAAACCGACAGTGTCTCGTGAAATGACAACCGTCGAAGAATAAGAGGAAACCGCCCTTGTATTCTCTCACACGATTTCCACAGTAACACATTTTGCTTCTGAACGGGTCTTTCGCCGACATGTTGTCACAAAAACAAGTAAGGTGTGATTTGTGAGCGAGATCTATCTGTTATTTCTCCAAGATTCTACAGCCTCATTCAGACATCATCATTAACTTAACCAGTAATTAATTAAGTAATTAATTTCAGAGTGCTGAAATTCCTGTCTCAGAAACAGAAGAGTGAATAGATCTGCGAATGATGAGAATATCATTGCCATTGAATGTCTCTAGAGGGTCAGTGTTGAAATACCCTTTCTGTCAAAGATAATTCCATACAATTAGATTGTTGAAGACGGCAAAATGTTTTAGGAACAGAGAAAGTATTTTTGATAAATTAATATGGAGTAGGAACTAAATACGGTAATACATTATCTCTGGCATTTTGCCGTTTCTGCCACGTCTGGGCGTTCCTCTCATTAATAAATATTAATATACTAGCACGGAGGCTGTCAGAACAGATGGGCTTTATTTCTGTCTCTTTTTGGTAGTTCTTTAAACCTTGCTCTCATCTTGACCTGAGCTTCAGTTTTTGTTCAGCACTGTGTTATTTATATATCATCATTTCTTCACTTCATCTATCTATCTATCTGTCTATTGGTCTATCTATCTATCTATCTATCTATCTATCTATCTATCTATCTCTACTTTCCTCCTTATCTCTCTGTCTGTGTACTTTTATATGTATGTGGGTATATGCACATACATATTTATCTCTGTCTATCGCTTCATCTCTCTCTCTGTATATATATATATATATATGTATATATATGTACATATATATGTATATA
>NC_068982.1:22096189-22096673 GCF_001194135.2 Octopus bimaculoides
TATGTTCTTGATAAGGTTCGTTTTTTCAAGAAGAACCGAAACATGTAAAATATCTCTGAGAAAATAAAAATGTATCTTATATAGTGGCGTTTTCAAACTTCCTTTTATAAATATATCGTATGCCACTTCACTTTATATATATATATATATATATACATATATAAAGTCAATATACATGCAAGGCCACTAGCTACCCTATATGTTTTGCGTATATATATATGTGTGTGTATGTGAGTGTGTGTGTAGATATATATGCATATGTGTGTGTGTATATATATAGTCGCAGGAGTGTTTGTGTGGTAAGAAACATACTTCCCAACCACATGGTTCCAGGTTCAGTCGCACTGCGTGGCACCTTGGGCAAGTGTCTTCTACTAGAGCCTAGGGCCGAACAAAGTCTTGTGAATGAATTTGGTAGACGGAAACCGAAAGAAGCCCATCATATATATATATATATATATATATATATATATATATATATATA
>NC_068982.1:22097211-22099711 GCF_001194135.2 Octopus bimaculoides
TATATATATATATATATATATATATGTATGTATATATTTAAGTCTCAACGAGCAAGCTTTCTGTTAGAAGCCTGCGAAACCTGAAGTCGCATGAAGCCGAATAAAACTGTCTTAAATTAAATGTGTGAGTGTGTGCGTATTCCCTTCTCTTTTTATTTCAAAATTCACTTTTTTTTTATTTACCAGCTTTACCTCACTTCAGTATTCTACTTTCTGTCTCTCTCTTTCCCTTTGCTCTCCTTTGTCTCTCATTTCTCTCTCCCCCTCTCTCTCTCTCTCTGTCTTAACTAATCATTCTCCCACTCTCAAAACCTCCGTTATTTTATCACATTACCTCTCTAATTTCCCGTCTGGTTATAGCTGTTTCTCTTTCTTCTTTCCACCTTTCTTCCCCTACTCTGCTATTTCTTCTTCTCTCACTCTTATCCACCCCTTCTTATATTTAATGCTTACTCATGATTCTCTGTCTCACCAACTATTGGCTTCTACTCTCAATTTCTTACTTGTCTATTTGTCCAATTGCCACACCTCTTTCTCTACCTTGGTCTCTTTTTCACTAGGTCTCTTTTTGTCTCCGTCTTTCCATTTCACTCTATCTTTCGCCCTGTCTGTCTTTCCATCTCTTTCTGTTTACCTCTTTCTCTTTGCCTTTCTTTCTCTCTCTGACACCTCCCTAAACATAGATATATCATTCGCTTTCCAACCTGACACAAAGTGGGAAACCAATCAACCAAAAAACTTGAAGTGACTTAACGTTTTATATATTAAGATAATGGAGATTTTCTATCATTTATGTCTTGGAAAATTTATTCCTGACAGGTAATACAGTCAATAAAGGAATTTTAAAATGTCGTTTCTGTGAATTTGCCACTCCACCACTGCACCGGAAGAAGAGACAATGATGACACTTCCGCCTAAACTTTAACACTTAGACAATAAACACATTTATGGCCAATTTAACTCCGGAATGTACGGCGGGAGGGATGAATGAGCTATCACCTCGGTAAAGTATTTTTAAGTGTGGTGGTGATGGTGGTAGTGGTGGTGGGATACTCTCAACAAGGCGACAAATAACTTAGCTTGTTGGGAATTACGAAAGAAAAAGTATCTAACAAGAAGCTGATCTAGAAGCGTAAAACGATCAGCAATAGATTTATAAGAATTAAGATTATATCTATCAAGCAAGCAAAACCGAAAAGAGTTTTATAAGACAGATGTCTGACAAAAGACATTACTAGATTAAAAACTTTTTTTGCAAAAGAAAGGGGACAACTACTGTGACAGGTTGAGAAGTAGAAGAAAAGCGAGTTACTTTATGAGACACAGTGATTTCAAATTTTTGCACAAGGCCAGTAATTTTGAGGTAGTGGGAAGTCGTTTGCATCGAACGCTGGTCTTTGCATCTGGAATATTTGTAGGAACTCAAATTCCTCTGCTGTACGCTCGTTCAACATAAACCGTTGAATTCAAAAGAATTAAGAACTATTTTTCCAGTTACCGTAAGGTAGCCGTAACGTAGTATGGCTGTACATTATTTACATTGGAAGGATATGTCTTCCACATCTTGTTTATTGTTACCACAACGTTTCGGCTGATTTACTTTCCAGCCTTCATCAGGTATCCTGGTAGAATTTTTAACCCAACTCTAGGTTCTCATTCCTAAGGCATTTTTTGCTGGTGTTGTTGTTGTTATTATTATTACTATTATTATTATTATTATTATTATTATTATTATTATTATTATTATTATTATTTATTCAAGGCATTGCTTGGAATTGAACTCGCAGTCTTATGTTTAATAGCTCAAGCTCTTAACCATAAGATTTATAAGCCCTAAAATTCACTCTGTAATTGCCCACGGGCAATTATAGAGTGAATTTTAGGGCTTATAAATCTAATATTTTCCTATCCTTCCTTAATACCGGTTTCCATATGCTATCGATATCTGCACTCGGTCTGCTTAGGAGGTTGTTGTACCCTAGCATATGTGCTGCTTCTTTTAGTTTTCGTATTTTCCAATGGTGGTCTCTGTCTATTATTTTAACTTCATCCCACAGGGGAAGGTGGTCTCCACTTTTCCATACATTGATCAATTTTATGAAGTGGGTGGAATTCTTCACATACGATGTTGACTTACCTGCTAATGGACTGATTATATCCACAAGGAAGCGGTTCAGTGGATGACATGCTGAACATCTACCGCTCACTATGGGTCTTAATGGAATGTCAACCTTGTCAATCTTAAGGAGACATGTGTGGTAGCTTACTGTATCGTTGGGTCGGTTGTCTGTACTTCATTGGTATGAAGTGATTCTTGTACTTGATTAAGATCTGTGACACATTCCTCTGCTTTCAGAGTTGGGTCTTTCTTTACTTTGCTGTAGCTCCCATCACTTATGAGACTTGACAATTTCTCAGAGCAGTCAGACTTGTTCATCACCACCATAGCATTGCACTTATCCAACTGGAACCTTCGTCGTCGTAACCGACTGAGTGCTAC
>NC_068982.1:22101420-22102709 GCF_001194135.2 Octopus bimaculoides
TAAAGAGAGAGAGAGAGAGAGAGAGAGAGAGAGAGACAGACAGACAGACAGACAGATAGATAGATGCCATAAATACATAAATAAACGTACAAACTACTCACACACTTACATGCATATGTATACATGTACAAATATATATATAAATATATATATATGCATAAATCTATACATGTACACATACATTTTCATATACATAGAAATATATATGCATACATAAATGCTTGTGTGAGTGAGTATGTGTGTGTGTTTATAATATCTGTTGCTATTACTGTTTTATCTATAATATTTTCGTTAATGCAGTTTAGAGGTGGGGTGGCGGTAATTCCAATACTAGTGTTGCTGAGTAATAAAAGCAGCTAATTGTCGTGATACAGTTGCTGTTGCTGTTGCTGTTGTTGTTGTTGTTGTTGTTGTTGTTGGTGGTGGTGGTGGTGGTGGTGGTGGTGATTATGATACAACCTTTACTATTTTTCTCGATCTGGTATTGTTTACAGTAATCCCTCGACTACCGCGGGTGTTGCGTTCCATAACTTCCCACAGAAATAATTAAAATCTAAGAATATATAAATACCTATCGGCCTGAGAAACCCATGATACACTGAGGAGTTCGCGATATAAATTTAAATATATTAGCCAGAAAAATCCGCGATGTACTGAGAGCGCGATAGATGAACCGTGATGTGGCGAGGAATTTACTGTAAATAGAATTTGTTAATGTTATTGTCGGTGTTGTGGTTGCTTGCTTCGAGATCACCTCTGAACGGAGATATCCAGCTATTGCAATCCTTTTCTCTATGTACAAGAAACCGAGGTCCACATTAGACAACGTGTCCTTGCTTTTTTTTTAATTTTTTTATTTCAACGGTGTAATATGAGCGGGTTGTTGTAGCTATTTCTAGCTGTTCAAACGGCTGCATAAAGTCGTTCTCGTTGACTCGTCGCTGCTGGTAGGTGTTGGTAGTCGTAGGTGATGATGATGACGATGATAACGATGACAGTGATGATGATGATGATGATGAAGATGATGAAGATAATTATGGTTAGTGGTGTTTTTGCTGATCGTTATAGTAACAGTGGTAGTAGTAATAGTGGTAGTGGTAGCGGTGGTGGTAATTGTGTTGGTGTTGATTGGGATGGTGGTGATTGTGGTGGATGTGGTTGTGGTCGTGGTGATGGCGATTGTGGTTGTTGTCGTTGTTGTTGTTGGTGGTGGTGGTGGTGGTAGCGGCGGTGGTTACGGTGGTCGTCGTGTCAGTGAAATAGTGGTGGTGGTGCTGCTGCTGCTGCTG
>NC_068982.1:22102811-22104208 GCF_001194135.2 Octopus bimaculoides
GGCGGTGGCGGAGGTGGTGGTGACGGTGTTGTTGTTGTTGTTGTTGTTGGTGGTGGTGGTGGTGGTAGCGGCGGTGGTTACGGTGGTCGTCGTGTCAGTGAAATAGTGGTGGTGGTGCTGCTGCTGCTGCTGCTGCTGCTGATAATGGTTGTCATGATATCGATATGCGCAACGATGGTGGTTGTATCAATAATATTGGTAAAGACGCCTGTTGCGTTGCTCCTGCTGGGGGGTGGCTATTATTATTATTATCGCCATTAGTATTAATAGTAGTAATGGTGGTGATGTTGGTGGTTTCCATGGTAGCAGTTGTTGCCGAGTCGGTTGTAATCTTTTATTCTTCAATTATTTTCATTCATTAGATAAAGGCCATGCTACAGCACCGCCTTGAAGAATTTTTTCGACGAACAAATCGATACCATTACTTATATATTTTTGCTCTTTTTAGCCTTGGTGCTTATTCCATCGGTCTCTTGTACTGAACCGCTAGGTTACGGGGCACGTAAAAAACCCACACCGGTTGTCGAGCGGTGGTGAGGAACAAACACAATCACAAGGACACACACACGAATGTGTGTATGTGTGGGCGTGGGCGTGCGTGCGTGCGCATATGTTTGTGTATATATATGTAGGTATTATTTATGTATGAATGTATGTATAGATATGTATATGTAGATACTCATATATACATATATTTATTTGAGAAGGCGTTGGGGTCATCCCGGAGACATATTCAAAGACACTTGTCCAACGTGCCATGCAATGGGATTGAACCCGGAACCATGTTATTGGGAAGCAAGATACTTACCACGGTTATTTTTATTTATTTATTTTTTCGTGACAGAAATTAAAAAGAACGTGGAGAAAAAAAAGTACGAAAGTAAGAGTACATGAAGCAACGAGGTTGTTTCTTGGTGGACGCAACATATGCAGGAAATAACAGCCAAACGTAACTCATTCAAACCTACGAGAATGCTTTTAGAGAATTACACTTGGAATAATATAGTTCCAGGATCCTTAAATAATGAAAAGTTAAGAAGGGACGGGTACGGATGGAATAATCTTGGCCTTAGAATTGTTCTATAAGGGCTAACCCATCTTAAAACAACAACAACTAAATCAGGACAACTAATAAGCAAATAAGATCTTAGTTGATTATTTAAACAAGGAGTCATTTAACAGCAACAACAACAAGATCGTGTATCTATTAGCATAAATAATATAACTCTAAATTGGACACCGCCCTTCAGTATATCTATTACGCATGCACATTCGCTCAGATACTCACATACATACGCGAAGACATAAATATATATATATATATATATATATATATATATACACCTATATACAAGCATGCATTACATCAACCTATTTACATATGAATATATCTCTGT
>NC_068982.1:22104777-22106721 GCF_001194135.2 Octopus bimaculoides
TATATATATAACATTGCATAAAGTCATAAAGCGATACAAATGTTATCTCCAGTTTTAAACCTTCTCGCTTATAATGCACAAAATCATCAACACATATTCTATATATATTACACACACATACAGTGTGATAGTAGAGCTACACACGTTCGGAGACAAGGAGACGTGGACTTACATTGTCTTACAAACACATACATGCACACACATATATATACATAATCCACACACACACACAAACACAAACACACATATGTACATACGTAAATTTGTTGTCAAATAAATCGCCCCACGAACAGTTAACCATACAGGGGTCCCGTTATTTCACGCCTTATCATGTCCAAACTTGTTTGTACCGGATCAAACGACCGATTGCGTTTTCAAGTAGTTTTCCAAACGGATAATCAGATGTGTCTGCACTTGCATCTATTGAGAAGCATCAGTTAACGGAGATCACAAATCGAATTATTATTATTATTATTATTATTATTGTTGTTGTTGTTGATGTTGTTGTTGTTGTTCTTCTTGTTGTTGTTCTTGTTGTTATTGTTAGTATTGTGTGTCTGTGTATGTTCGTATGTGTGTGCACGTATAATGCATAGGTTAATATATATATATATATGTGTGTGTGTGTGTGTGTGTGTGTGTGTGTGTGTGTGTGTGTGTGTGTGTGTGTGTGTGTGTGCGTGTGTGTGTGTGTGTGTTTGTGTGTGTATGTATATATGTATATATAGTATTCAATTTGTGCTTTATGTATGTGTCTATGCGTGGAATCTGGTGTTGAATAGTTTTCTGATCTACAGAGGAAATATTTATTATCATACCTATATATCTACATGTATATGCATATAGTATATGAATATTTTATGCGTGTACTAACCTATATAAGTTTGCACGTGTGTGTGTGTGTATGTGTGTGTGCCTGTCTGTCTGTCTGTGTCTGCCTGTGTTTGTGCACGCAAGTAATATACACACACAAGTTTATAGATATATATATATACATTTATATATATACATATGAATATGTATATACATATATGTACATATATATGTATGTATGAATACATATGCATGCACACACACACACACGCAAACACACACGTACGCACACAAAGAGACACACATACCTCATTTTCTTACTCTCTCCTGTCCTAGAAAGAACATTTCTTCACCCATTCCATTCCGGTCATTTCAAAATGTAACCACATGTGGACCGTTGGCAATATTCTTCCTCCGTCTTCCTTTTCTCTTGCACTTTCCTCCGTCTTCTGTTTCTGATGAAGAGCATCGCTCGAAACGTAAAACTAACTTTCCTTCCTTTCCTGAAAGTCTGCTAATACTGTGCATGTACCTCGTCCTCGCGTTCTTGCTTTCTTCTTGTGTATTTATTTGTTTTCTTCGTATTAACTGTATATATATATATATATAATAGAAATATTTTACAAAAACAAAATAGAAACTACACGTGAAAATGTAAGGGGAAAGTAAGCAGAAAAATAAGCGAACGTGCACATTGGAAATCAAAAACAGTTAAGGCTTTTTATGAAAAGTAACGATAGATATATACAATTAAATGAACTGAGGTAGGAATAATGGTAATAAAAGTCATTATTGTGAGTTGCTAAAAAGATTTAAAAGCATACCGGTTTCGTAATATTACTAATCATTGCTTTGAATATATCTATATATTGATAGAAAGGAGAACAAAAGAAAGGAAGAGACCTCGATATTACGTAAGTAGAGGAATCTATCTGTCTATCTGTATATATATATATGTGTGTGTGTGTGTGTGTGTGTGTAGGTCTGTGTGTCTCTGTTTGTCCCCCAACATCGCTCGACAATCCCACTGCGTGGCAACTTGGGCAAGTGTCTTCTACTATAGCCTTGGGCCAACCAAACCCTTGTGAGTGGATATGGTAGACGGAAACTGAAAAAAGCGTGCCATATATA
>NC_068982.1:22107553-22110869 GCF_001194135.2 Octopus bimaculoides
GTCTCCCCCCCACCGACCTTCACTTGACAACCGATCTAGGTTTGTTTACGTCCCCATAACTTAGCCGTTCGGGATAAGAAACCGATAGAATAAGTACCAGGCTTACAGAGGATAAGTGCAGGGGTTGATTTCTTCGACTAAAAGGCGATACTCCAGCATGGCCACAGTCAAAATGACTGAAAAATGTCTGAGTAAAAGCGTAATGTATACACGCACAAACACGTTCAAATGTGTGTGTGTGTGTGTGTGTGTGTGTGTGTGTGTGTGTGTGTGTGTACAATTGGCGTACTTTCTGACGTACGCTTGGATTCCCCAGTCATGCACAGAATGGGTGATGAAGGTGGTATAGCAAAATGTAGGGTGTTAGAAGATGAGCTAATAAGATCGTAATGATAGACGAATAATAAAGAGAATTAAGGTGGGTCGTGATAGACACAGACACACTTGCACGTACACTTAGGCATACCTACATATACTCATACATAGATGCAGAAACAATGAAATATGACTGAGAAAAATTAAGTAAATGAAAATGAAGGTGCTTAGTCTAAGTAGCAGCTTACCGCTCTCTAGTACACAATACGCAGTGAATTTCCACTTCCATGGGCCCTTCCCAATATTGACAATCTCAAAGAATACGCAACATTTCTATCATCTAAGATATGAATTTCTCCAGCAAGGGAGGTTCGGAAACTAAATCTAGGGTTAAAGATAGAATGCCTATTCATCGAGATGTGCTACTCCTTGAGGTTCATAACTGCTCCTATATATATGAGAAAATACACGAAAATACAAGAAAATTCAGAAAAATCAGTTAATTGTGATTTTATTCAGCAGATTCCCCTCTGAGATTTACACACTTATTGCAGTGGTCCTTCAGTTTTTCTGAGCTCTTTAAAAGAACTCGAAACGTCGGGCCTCAAGCCAGGTCTTACATGATAGCCTTAAAGCCAGAAAGTGGAGGCGCAACGGCCCAGTGGTTAGGGCAGCGGATTTGCGGTCGTACGATCGCGGTTTCGATTCCCAGGCCGGGCGTTGTGAGCGTTTATTGAGCGAAAACACTTAAAGCTCCCCGAGGATCCGGCAGAAGGTGGTGGCGAACCCTGCTGTACTCTTTCGCCACAACTTTCACTCTTTCTTTCTATTTCTGTTGTACCTGTATTTCAAAGGGCCAGCCTTTTCACACTCTGTGTCAAGCTGAATCTCCCCGAGAACTACGTTAAGGGTACACGTGTCTGTGGAGTGCTCAGCCACTTGCACGTTAATTTCACGAGCAGGCTGTTCCTTTGACCGGATCACCTGGAACCCTTGTCGTCGCAACCGACGGAGTGCCACGACTTTTACATACTATCAGGAACACATAAGGCACATGCATACACACATATGCACAGAGACGACATGCAAATGTCTCAGATAACGATATATATAACAAACAAAACGCTTTTGCATACGTTATTTATCAGATATTTACGTTTAAACTACATAAATCATACGAACACACACATAGATAGATAGATAGATAGATAGATCTTATCTTAAGTGATAATTGCATGGAGGTTTGGCGGCGGGGAGGCCGACGCTGGAGCTCAATAAATGTCAAATACGTTTTTCTTTTTAATAATTATTTCGCCTCTAGCAAAATAAATCCTTATTTTCAATAATACTGTTGTGTAATCTAGTCAACTGTGTTGATATACGGATTACATCAGCTGTCAACTCCTCTTGTAGCTAGTTCTATTTTGTTTTATTTATAGGCTTCTTCTGTAGTGTTTTTATTTTTCCTCATATCGTAGTGGTGGTAGTGGTAGTGGTAGTAGGAGGAATGTTGAAATGGTAGGTTATTGTTTATTTGTTTTAGTTGCTTAAGATCTTTTTATTTGGCGGTTCTGATAGTTGATACCTTCTCATTCTCCATATTCTTGAGTGGTTAAAAGTCAATTTTTGTTTCTTCTCCTTTTTATGTATTTATATTTATTTTGTCTTTGTTTTTTTTTGGTCTTGTTTATTTGCTTGTCTGCTTGTTTTTTTTTGTGTTTTTTAGGTTTTCTTTTTAGGTTTTTATTTGTTTACTATATCGATTCATGAAGGATCTACCTTACTGAGGTCCAAAGAATATCTAGAATAAAAGACATTAAATTTTGTATTTTTAGAGACAGATAGACGGATAGATTGCGGAAAAGGTAGAAGAGGAATGAAAAAAGAAGGGAGAAAAGAAAGAGAGAAAGAAGAGAAAGTAAGGGAAAGTGCTATCGTATACAGGAATTAACTTAAGGATCTTTCGAGAACAGGGCTAGTCACTAGCCTGGTCGGCATTTTATCATTTTGGTCTTCTTCTAGTCAGGTGTCGCACTATGCGATGCTGTGGTCATCACGATGTCTTGCCACCTTCTCCTGTCCTCTACCCCATGGACAGCTGAGAATAAAGACAATCCTGTGGCTGCGATGTCTTTCAGCCAAGAAGTGCGTAGCCTGCCTCGTTTACGTCTGCCGTTCACTTTGCCAGTTATGATCGTTCGCTCAAGTCCATCCCGGTGCATGACCTGGCCAAAGAACCGTAGCTTCCGCTTCATGATGTTTCGCCTAAGCGTCATCTCGCAACCGAGCTTTTCTAGTATCCAGTTGTTCGTCCTTCTCTCCGTCCACGACACTCTCAGGATTATTCTGCGGTAACACTACATTTCAAAAGCGTTCACTCATTTCTCGTCTGCCTTCAACATTGTCCACGACTCGCAGCCATACATCGCAATAGAGAAAGCGGCAGCCCGAAGTAGCCATATCTTCAGCAGCATTGACACGCCACGACTCTTCCAGATATTCTCCATATCTTGTACCGCTTGCCTTGCTATCACGAGCCTTGTCCTTATCTCTGGTCTGCTTGATCCACTGGTGCTGATTGTGGATCCCAAGTATACAAAATCATCCACTTCCTGAATCATCTCTCCGTCTACGGTGAAGTCACCATGGTCTGTCCTGTATTTATTCACCACCAAGATCTTTGTCTTCATTACATTCTGGAATAAGTCGCTCTGTGCACTCATGTTTTTCACTTTGCGTATCATCTGCAGCAACTCGTCTTTGCTGTTACTTATGAGGGTTGTGTCATCGGCGTATCTCAGATTGCACAGCCTTTCTCTGCCAATCTGCACACCACCATCGTAGTTCTCCTTCACCGCTCTTATGATGTTTTCTGCATAGATGTTGTATAGATATGGAGACAGAACACATCCCTGTCGGATGGTATTCCGGTATATAAAGTACTCACCAGAGAAGTATTGAAGCCTATTTTCTCCTCACCCATCTCCCCCTCTCTCCTTCT
>NC_068982.1:22111149-22112375 GCF_001194135.2 Octopus bimaculoides
CTCTCTCTCTCTCTCTCTCTCTCTCTCCCTCCATCTCTCGATCTGTGAATACGCTACATGAATGAGCTAAGAAACGAATGTTCATACTTCTACCCCAAAGTCATGGACACACGGAAGAAAGAAACGAGAGAGTTGCTAATATAATTTTTCTTGATTCGCAAAGTCTCGCGATTGAAACTGCGTTCATACCCATGACTAACGAGGGTAACGTTCTTCACGTTTGTTAATGAAACAAAAGAGTTTCAACAGGCAAGGCTGAGTGGATCAATAAAACCTATTTAAATTGCTGTCAGATTGTATCGGTTATTCAGAGGTAGAAATTTTATCCGTTACATGATTTAACAACGTCACCAAAAACAGGTCCTTATTTTGTTTTAGAAGATAGTATATTTTTGTGGGTATCATTGTGAAACCACTCGTCTAGGGATATCTTTCTCATATCCACTCACCGGTCCATGAACCCCGTAAAAGCTTCTTTATCTTTGCAATCTTTCATCCTGATCAAGCTTGACCTTCTTACTTCTAGTAATAGCGGTTCTGTGGCATTTGTTACATAACATGCTATGTTGTTTTCTAATGCTGTGTTCGCATCCAATAAGTCCTCTTCCTCCTCTGGGTGGAGTGACCCATATCTAGTTAGCAACTTCGTTATCTTTCTGTCTAAGCTGTTTAGTTCGTCTACTGCCCATGCGATTACTCCTGCTCCATATCTAAGGAGTGAAACTGCCCAGGTGTTAGTAGCTTTGATCTTATTCCGTCCGTTTAATTTCGACATAAGGATCAGTCTCAGTCTGCGTAAGTACTCCACCTTAAATTTTTCTGTCATTTCTTTTTCCGTCAATTTATCGATTTCCAAAATCCCCAAGTACTTATAGCCCGTCTCTCCTATTTGCTTCATAACCTCCCCGATAGTATCGTTAGACCGTCCATACATTTGCTTTTGTCTCTCTTCAAGGCTAACACACCACACTTTCTCAGTCCGAACTCCATTCTGATATCAGTACCGAAGGTATACACCGAATCAACGAGGGAACTGACTTGGGCTTCATCTTTACCATAATGTTTAAGGTCATCCATGAATAACAAATGGCTGACTTTTTGTTGGCGGCTTTTGAATATACACCCAGCTTTTGCTTTCCTCAGAATCAGTGTCAGCGGTATTATTATTATTGTTATTATTATTATTATTATTATTATTATTATTATTATTATTATTATTATTATTA
>NC_068982.1:22113059-22114252 GCF_001194135.2 Octopus bimaculoides
CTCTCTCTCTCTCTCTCTCTCTCTCTCTCTCCCTCTCTCTCTCTCCCCCTCTCTCTCCCTCTCTCTCTCTCTTACTCTTTCTCCCATGTGTTCCCTCTCTTACTAACTCTCCCCTCTCTCTTTCTTTCTCCCGAGATCAACAATAAGCAGCAGCAACTGTGGTCACCGGTCAAGTAGCCAGGGTTCTTAATTGTTATTTGTCAAGAGGCCCCATGGATTGTTATACACTTAATTCAGAGTTGACTTTGCTGTTATTATTGTTCTTGGTATCCTTATTGTTGTTCTTGATGATGTTGTTGTTGTCACTGCTATAGTTACTACTGCTGTTTGCAATATCATAGAACATCCAGCATAGAGCCATCTAATACACAGAATCCCTTGTGAACTTGTCTTTGAACAATTAGTGTTATACAGAACTAAGTGTTTTACAAATTTCAGTATTTATTTTATATCCTTATGTGTAAACAATAGCGTGGTCGGCGTTAGTTTACCAACGAGGCAATCACCTGGTTCATTGCGTTTCTAACGGTGAGATTGACAAGGGAGAGTTACGGCTTCTCGAGGGACTTCGTGTGGAATGCACCGTTTTATTCTTTCCTTTCTTTTTTTTTATGCGTTTATGATTGATTTTTGTTTCTCTTCCTCAAATATTGACATCTTGTCCGATATACATCAGTGGAAATATATATTTACACGTACACGCAAGTGCACACAGAGGCATGTACACACCTACATACGCAGATGCATGCACACACACATTCACAGACACACAGGTGCATGAATATAAACACATTTGCAACATACAACACGTAAGCATATTAGCGTATGCATGAATCCGTGTTCTTGATTTTTTTGTTTAATTAGAACGGCAAAAATCCAGGAGTGGCTGTGTGGTAAGTAGCTTGCTTACCAACCACATGGTTTCGGGTTCAGTCCCACTGCATAGCAACTTCTGCAAATGTCTTCTGCTATAGTCTCGGGCCAACCGAAGCCTTGTGGGTGGATTTGGTAGACGGAAACTGAAAGAAAAATTTCAATTCACCATACAAAAAGGCAGCGAGCTGGCAGAAACGTTAGCACGCCGGGTGAAATGCTTAGCGGTATTTCGTCTGCCGTTACGTACATAAATACATACATACTTCCATACATACACACATACATACATACATACATACATACATACATACATATAT
>NC_068982.1:22114262-22115696 GCF_001194135.2 Octopus bimaculoides
ACTTCCATACATACACACATACATACATACATACATACATACATACATACATACATACATATATACATACATACATACTTACATACATACATACATACTTCCATACATACATATATACATACATACATGCATACATACATACATACATACATACATACATACATACATACATACATACATACATACATACATACATGCATATAACGGGTCATTAAGAATGAAATGTCCCAGTTTCTTATGCACCAAGTTTGACAGTCATTAACTCTAATGTTTTATCCTGACAATTCTTTGCTTTTCAACACTGAAGAGCAACACTACCACTTTTTGAAACGCAGTTCATGGTGTCTGATTATATTGTGAGTTTTCTCTTGTAAATCAATTTTTGTGAACCCTTGGATAGATCAAACATTCGTGTTGTTTATAAATATGAGTTCCGTCGAGACATTCGTTAGGTGTTTGGTGAAGATGTGGGGGAATGAGCGCACTGTACATCGATGATTTGAGAAGTTCCGGTCTGTTGACTTTACTCTTGAAAATCAGCCCTGTGGTATACTTGAGGACCAAGGTGGATAATGATGAGCTGGAAACTGTAGTGGAAGCAGACACATCTCAAACTACGCGAGAGTTAGCAGCAAGGTTTGATGTTTCGATACCAACTGTATTGACAATCTGAAACAAATCGGCAAGGTAAAGAAGCCGGACAAGTGCGGACCACACGAACTGAACGAGCGTCAAATGACACGTGGTCTTGAAACGTGCTGTTCTTTGCTGTCACGGCATAAAAGCGAACCATTCTAGCATCGTATTGTTATGTGTGATGAAAAATGAATTCTTTTCAACAAGAGAAAGCGTTCTGCTCGGTGGTTGGATAGAGACGAAGTGCCAACACACAATCCCAAAAGAAAAAAGAAAAATGTTTATCAAAAAAGTTAATGGTGTCTGTTTGGTTGTCCAGCGCTGGTGTCATCCACTACAGCTTCATGAGACCTGGTAAGTCAATTACATCGGTTATATACACCAGCCAGCTGGATGAAATGATGAATGCTGATGCAATTAAACAACCGAGATTGGTCAATAGAGATAGGTCAATTCTCTTGCAAGACAATGCTCGATTACATGTTGCACAAAGAACACTATCCATGTTACAGGAACTTAACTTAGAAGTACGTTTTCCAGGCATTAGACAACTTTTTGCAAGGAAAGACTTCAAAACTGAAGAAGATGCAAAAACAGCCTTTTGTGATTTCATCACTTCTTGCTCTGCCGAATTCTTCGCTGCCGGCATAAATAAGCTACCGATAAAATGGCCAAATTGTGTTGATAATTTAAGTGAATACTTTGACTAACTGCGTTACATTTTGTTGAGATAAAGTAAAATAAAACTTTGAGTTCAAAATCGAACATTTTATTCTTAATGACCTAATGTATATATAT
>NC_068982.1:22116411-22120974 GCF_001194135.2 Octopus bimaculoides
TGTACAAATGCGAAAAAACAACACGCGGACGTGGAATAAGTACAGTGTTATTGGACGCTCAAGAAAGGAAAGAAAAGAAAGAGGATTTAACGTTTCGGTCGGAGATCTTCGTCAGAAATATAGGAAAAGTCAAAAGAAGGGAATACAGAGAAAGAATATATATATATGGATTCTTAAAGTATCTACGAGAGATAAGCATACTGTTTTTCAAACAAATAAATGTGTGTTCTGGATCTAGCAAGTAAGTGGTAGGAATATGGTTCATTCAACGGCTGTCTTTAGTTTTCTTCTAAGTTTACTCATAATGCTTGTGTGACCTCGAGGCTACAGAAATCCATATTTAATGCTTATATATAAAAAGAAATGTCTTCGTGTGTCGGCATACAATGATACATAAACACATTTACATGGCGTACGCGCATACACATGTAAGCATACGTACTCTTTTCTGCGTACGCATATATATATAGGGCGCATAGAAACTGCCACTTTCCATGGAGAAACAAAGGAAATGGAGGAAATTTTTCCTTAATTTTTTCTCTTTGTTCGATCGTTTGTGCCTATTTACGTCCACATACAAGTGTTCGTGTATGTGTGCGTGCGCGTGGAAGAATTTATGCCCACGCACATATACATAGATGCGCACGCGAAGTTATATACCGTTATTGAACGACATACGGCAATGTGCCAAATGTGTTCACGGTGATATGATAATAATATAACATCTGAGCGTATGTGCTTGCATCGGTCCACACACGCACACATATTAAAATAAAGATAGATAGATAGATAGATAGATAGATAGATAGATAGATAGATAGATTGACAGACTTATATATATGCACACACACACATATATCTGCATATATATATATATATATATATATATATATATATATATATATATCAGATGAAAGTGTAGTATATATATATATATATATATATATATATATACTAAATGCATTTACTGCGTTTGTGCATATTCGAGTGTGCGTGCGCATGCGTCTTACGCAGCAAAGAGTATATCCATGAGCATTATCATTTCTATTTCCATACCAAAATTTTACTCTAGCGTGCAAAAAAAATATCCTATTCATGATTGTCCTTTCATCGGAAGATTTATGAGGTTCCTTTCTTTAGAAACAGACCTACTTCTTTGGAAAAAGAAAAAAAACAACAAATTATTGCTTTCAACCTGAATATATCAAAGTTTTTGCATTCAACAGTTACATTTCTCTACATCCAATTAGATTCACTCAGGAATAGAGAAATTCTTCAGAATAGAGATAACATCACGCATATTATTTAATTCTTGAATAACTTATATATATTTTTATTTATCTCTGTGACTTTTGCGGACAACAAAACACCAATTGTCATCTTTCATCGTGATCCACAGGAATGGTGAGATTGTAGTTGTTTGTTGTAGAAGAGGAGAGAACTGAATCAATGTATACGGGTTTAGACTATCTCCTAATAGATGCGAATTTGAGGGTACTCAACTGGGTTCCGCCGGCTCTTCGAAGAGGATGGTGTCTTCCTAAGGGTCGTAGCTAAGCGAGATGTGAATTTGTGTAGCTGTGTATATATGGGTATGCATGCATACATGCATTTATGTATGTACATATGCATGTATGTAAGTATTTGTGTAGCTGCACGTATGTGTGTGTGTCTGTGTGTCTGTTTCCCTGTGTATTTGTGCCTTGGGTATATCCATGTGTGTGTTTTTGTATGTGTATATATATATATATATGTGTGTGTGTGTGTGTGAGTGTGTGTGTGTATGTGTGTGTGTGTGTGTGTGTGTGTGTGTATGTATATGTATATGTATATATATATCTTTTATCTTTTACTGGTTGCAGTGACGTAGACTGCGGCCATGCTGAAGCACAGCCTTGAATTTTTAGTCGAATGAATCGACCCCATGATTTATTTTTTTAAAGCCTGGTACTTATTCTATCGGTGTGTTTGCCCGAACCGCTAAGTTACAGAGACACAAACACACCAACATCGATCGTCAAGTGATGATGGTGGGGACAAATACAGACACAATGATAAACACACATAGAAATACATATATATATACACATGCGACGGGCTTCTTTCAGTTTCCATCTACCAAATTAACTTAAAAGGCCTAGGTCGAGCCAACGCTATAGTAGAAGGCACATGCCCAAGATGCCACGCAGTGGGACTGAAACTGCAGCCATGTGGATGGGGAGTAAGCTTCTTACCACACATCTGCGCCTGTGGCTATGAATGTGTACGGGTTTGGAGTATCACCTGATAGGTTGGGGGCTGTATACACCTACATACATATATATATATATATAAATAAATAATAAATGAGTATATGTATATATACGTACATGTATGTACATACCTATATCTACCTGTATATATAGATGCATATCTAGGTACAGGACATTGCAAACAAAACGTAGACAAAATGATAAACAAGTACAGAAAACACACACGCCACATAGAGAACATTTCCTTCATCAGCTGCCACCATTCAACACTGGCGTTTCAAAGAGATTAAAGTACTGAGCTTACGAGGGGTACCCAAAAGAAATCGAACTTTTGCAATATTATTTTATTTGCTTTGTTTTACATATTTACACTTTTATTGCCTTCAAAGTTTTCTCCATTTGAGGCAATGCATCAGTCCAGACGCGTTTTCTACTGTTCGCAACAATCCTGGAACTCTTGTGAAGCGATGTCGTTTAACGGCTCTGTCGTTTCTTTTCTTCACGTCTTCCACAAAACATTTTCCTGTAAGAACTTTTCTCATGCAGAGGAACAAAAACAAGTGCTAGGGAGCACGGTCAGGTGAATAGGGAGGCTGGCTAAGCGGGGTCACGCATTCAATCATGACTGCTTTTGTTCTTCTATGAGCAAGCGAGGCACCCATTTTTGCTGTAACTCTTTTCCTTCTCAATTTCTCGCCCAGAATTTGTTGGCAGGAGCTCCGGGATATTCCAGTCGTATCAACAAGTTCGTAAATTATTCGCCGACGGTTCTTCATGCATTTTCGGGATGTTCTCATTCGTGCGGTGAGTTGACGGTCTCCCCGAACGATATTAGTCTTCAAGCGACAAGTGACCATTCCTAAAGCGTGAAAACCACTCGTAAACTGTTTCGGCCAACCTTTTTTCCCCAGCTGCCACATTGTTAATTATTGAGTGGGCCAAGATATAGGAGGACAGAGTGTATGTCTCTGTCTGCTCGCAACTAGAGAGTTATCTAAAACAGTTAACGAATGCAAGTAACAGCTTTGGAATTTTTGTGAATATGTACAAATGTATACAAAAACACATACGTTCATTCATACATACACAAACACATATGCTCACGCACAAATATAGATAGATAGATAGATAGATAGATAGATAGATAGATAGATAGATAGATAGATAGATAGATAGATAGATAGATAGATTATAAGTGTATAAGCTTTAGAATGATAAGAGAATCATAGAAATTAACGACAAAATGCAAGACCTAATCAAGCGTGAAAACAGTGATACAAACACCCAAAGAAAGTTTTTTTTCTAACACGCTAGCTCTCTAAGAGCTAAAATTTAATGAAAGTGCTTAACTTTGGAGAGGTTATTACATCAACCTCATTGTTATTGTGGATAAAGATAAATGTATTTCTAAAACATTTAATATACTTTACGGTAACAGAGATTTCATCAAAATTAAGACCGATAATACTATTCAACTAAGGATTAAATTCGATAAATCATTGCAACAAAGGCTCAAATAGGTTCTATCACTTTCCAGTACGTAGAATGAGTTTAATCTTGTTCACATCTGTGGCACTGTTAAGACGCACAAATCTAATAACTCTCTAAGACTACCACAATTCCATAATCTCCCAAATCGTTATAATCACGCATAGAATCGTTAAAACATAAGATAGCATCGTAAAAGAAATATTTTCTTGACAGACACGATATTTAATCGCCTGATTAATTCCAATAAACTCTATAGGAAACTGATAAAAGTTATAAAATTTCCACCATGGATGTCTAAAGTCTTTTCAGCAACGTCCAAGTAACAGTATCTATGTAGATAGTTTTTACAAAATAAAACACCAGATGCATCGTGAAACATTCTTAAAAACCTCCTCTTTACTTGCGCAACAGCGCTTTCCTTCTGCTGCCAATAAGATGATTTGTCCACTTAGAAGACGAGGTGTCTCTTGGTGGCCCGCAGGGGCTCACGTTCATAGCAGGACAGTTATATATGGTTAACGTGGATAAAAATGCCGTTCCCAAACATAATCTCATCATCTACAACAGGTACGTTGAACAGAGAGAGAAGGACATGCTGGTCGGTTTTAAGGAATTTGGAAAATAACTGCATCCTTAGGAGTGGATAGGCGTAGGAGTGGCTGTGTGGTAAGTAGCTTGCTTACCAACTACATGGTTCCGGGTTCAGTCCCACTGCGCGGCACCTTAGGCAAGTGTCTTCTACTATAGCCTCGGGTCGACCAAAGCCTTGTGAGTGGATTTGGTAGACGGAAACTGAAATAAGCCCGTCGTATATATGTAT
>NC_068982.1:22121573-22122977 GCF_001194135.2 Octopus bimaculoides
TTGCGCGTATAATAGAAATGATTATCATTATTATTATCATTATTATTATTATTATTAGTAGTAGTAGTAGTAGTAGTAGTAGTAGTAGTAGTAGTAGTAGTAGTAGTAGTGACAAAATGCTTAGCGGCATTTCGTCCTTCTGAGTCCAAATACCACCGAAGTCGACTTTGCCTTTCATCCCTTTTGAGATCGATAAAATAAGTACCAGTTGTACACTAGTGTCGATTAACTGACTCATACACTCCACCGAAATTGCTGGCCTTGTGCCTATAGCAGAAAGGGTCATTATGTTATTATTATTATTATTATTATTATTATTATTATTATTATTATTATTATTATCATCATATTGGCTTCAGATTTTGGCACAATTTTGGGGTAGGAGTCTAGTCGATTACATTGACCCCAATGTCTTATTGGTATCTAATTTATCGACTCCGAACTTATGAAAGGCAAAGTCGAATTCGGTGGAATTCGGTGCTAATGATTCTGCCAAGCTCGCCGCCTTAACAATAATGGTAGTAAAAGTCGTTTCTACTATAGGCATACGGCCTGAAATTTTGAGGGAGGAGGCCAGTCGATTACATCGACCCTGTTGCGTAACTTGTACTTTGTTTATCGAACGGCAAAATTCGGCCACGGTGGAATTTGAACTTAGAACATAAGAACGGACGAAATGCGGTAAGCATATTGCCTGGTCTGCTAACGATATTGCCAGCCCACCGCCTTAACAATAATGACGATGATGATGGAAATGTTCTCTGGTTAACCGTCTCATTATATTTCGGGTTTGGCTACTCTACATTCAGGTCTTTATTCTATACAAGAGATATTGGTTATAAGAGGAACATAAGCCGCATCCACATTATGGTACATATTATGCAATAAAGAAAAATAAAGATAGCAAAAAAAGAAAGTTAATCACTTAGATCTGTCGTTTTTTACTGAGCGATTCTTGGTATCGGAGAAGCCATGAAAATTTCACATTCCACAAAGGATGCGTATGAAAATTTAAGACTCCCCGACAGATACGTCTTTATATTCTATAATATAATAATCATGAATTGCAATTCGCGTGAAAAAGAGAAGAAAATAGCTCTTATATATCATTATTATTAGGCAGATTTTCGATTTGGTCTAAATTGTAATTCATATGTTCAGATGTTCGATAAAAAACGTAGAAGATAACCTCATGCGTGTATATGTGCGTGTCTGAGTCATGTATGCATGCACACTAACATACACACACACAAACACACACGTACACACATACACACACACACATGTGTGTGTGTATGTATGTGATTGGATATATATATATATATATATATATATACACACATATATGTATGTGTGTGTGTGATACCCATATATATATGTATATGGATATATGTGTGTGTGTGT
>NC_068982.1:22125739-22134440 GCF_001194135.2 Octopus bimaculoides
TATAACGCTCGAGAAGTGAAAAAGTATTTAACGTTTCGAGCCTACGCTCTTCCACACAAAGGAACACAGAACGAAAAAAGTGGCTAGTGATCTATCATGGCGAATGCCGGACAGAAGGGTCAAGCGTGGCTTTGTGGTAAGAAGCTTCCTTCCCAACCACATGGTTCCGGGTTCAGTCCAGCTGCGTGGCACCTTCGGAAAACTTTTCTTCTGCTATAGCCTTGGGCCGACCAAAGCCTCCTAAGTGGATTTGGTAAAAACAAACTGAAAGAAGCCAGTCGTGTATCGGGAACTGATGAGGCCTACCGGCGCGAATATTTTCACACATGCGCAGGAAAGGTGGCTCCACCTTACACTCGAAGTATTTTTCTCACGCGGCATTAGTTTTGGTAGCAAAAAAATAAGTAGGATACTCTTTTGTATGCACCTCGTGTGTTTCTAGACAGACAGACAGACAGACAGACAGACAGACAGATATTAAACACACACATACTTAATTATTATTAAAGCTGCGAAATCATCACAATTTCCTGCTTTAATAATAATAAAGCATATTGCTCTATCTCCGGTATTTGAGTACTATTTTTTCCCACCTTGTTTCACATTTATATGCTTACTTTGGTATATATATATATATATATATATATATATACACACTCATAGATAGACAGATAGACAGGTAAATAGGCAGACAGGCTGACAAATAGAAAACGAATAAACATCAACTGATGTTCCATTGAGAATCGTCTCTTACATACATTTTGAAATATGATAAGCTGATTATTTTATGGACAGATGCGTATAGAAAATTACGATGTCCATGCCCCTTGCATAGTTGGCTGGTGAAAAAAACTGTGCTAAGTTCCATTATAAAGCTAAGAACGGCAGAGATTAGATAGACATGTCGACTATAGTATTTACTAGAGCGCCAATCACTTATTCATTTTCCTGTATAAAATGCCAATATCCAAATATCATTGTTTTAAATCATATGTGTTACGGATAAATGAATGAGATTGTGTATAAAATATAGTTGACTAATATATGTGTCAGACATCAGTATTCGAAATGTTTGCAATACTTGACAGCACTCTGATATTGGTTTCAAATTTCGAGGCAGGTGATAAGATGCTTACATCGATCCCACGAGCTATGGCGGCGAGCTGGCATTCCAGGGACTCCAGGCACCCCTATCAAAACGCTTAGGGATATTTCATTCGGGTTTACATTCTGAGTTTAAATTCCGCTGTGGTTGACTTTGACTTTCATCTTTTCGGGATCGGTAAAATAAGTACCAGTTAACCCCCCACCACCGCCGAAATTGCTGACTTTGTGCCAAAATTTGAAAGTAACATTACCAGACACCACAGTGGTGAGCTGGTAGAAACTTTAGCACGCCGGGCAAAATGCTCAATGGTATTTTGTCTGTCTTTACTTTCTGAGTTTAAATTCCGCCGAGATCAACTTTGTCTTTGATAAAGTAAGTAGCAGTTACCCCTATCAGAAATTGCTGGCCTTGTGTCAAAGCTTGAAACCAATATTAAAAATTCTGCGGAATTTGAATTCAGAACGTAACGACAAACGAAATGCTATTAAATGTTTTGCCTGACGATTGACCTGTTCGCCGCTTTAGCTTTCACAAGCATTGGCTTCAAATTTTGGCACAAGTTCCAGCAATTTCGGTGTGGAGTTAAGTTTATTGCATTGACCCTAGTGTTCAACTGATACTTATTTTATCGACCCCGAATGGATAAGTCGACCACGGCAAAATTTGAACTCTGAACCTAAATTTTGGGGGAGGGGACCAGTCGATTAGATCGACCCCAGTATGCAACTGGTACTTAATTTATTGACACCGAAAGGATGAAAGGCAAAGTCGACCTCGGTGGAATTTGAACTCAGAATGTAACGACAGATGAATTACCGCTAAGCATTTCACTCAGCATGCTAAGGGTTCTTATTTCTTTACTGCCCACAAGGGGCTAAACATAGAAGGGACAAACAAGGACAGACAAAGGGATTAGGTCGATTATATCGACCCCAGTGCGTAACTGGTACTTAATTTATCGACACCCAAAGGATAAAAGGCAAAGTCGACTTCGGCGGAATTTGAACTCAGAACGTAACGATAGACGAAATACCTATTTCGTTACTGCCCACAAGGGGCTACACACAGAGGGGACAAACAAGGACAGGCTAACGGATTAAGTCGATTATATCGACCCCAGTGCGTAACTGGTACTTAATTTATCGACACCCAAAGGATAAAAGGCAAAGTCGACCTCGGCGGAATTTGAACTCAGAACGTAACGATAGACGAAATACCGCTAAGCATTTCACCCAGCATGCTAACGATTCTTATTTCTTTACCGCCCACAAGGGGCTACACATAGAGGGGACAAACAAAGACAGAAAAACGGATTAAGTTGATTATATCGATCCCAGTGCGTAACTAGTACTTATTTAGTCGACCCAGAAAAGATGAAAGGCAAAGTCGACCTCGGCGGAATTTGAACTCAGAACGTAAAGACAGACGAAATAACGCTAAGCATTTAGCCCAGCGTGCTAACGATTCTGCCAGCTCGCCGCCTTAGCTTTTTACATATATTACTAAGGCGCTAACTTAGACATACCGCTGGCTTCGAATAACACAGTAGGAACGGGATTACTACATTTTGTCTTGCATATTTAAATGCACATTCAAATATGTGATAATTCATTTTATAATTCAATTAACCTAGAATGAAGTAATCAATATGTACAAAATGCTAAGTTAATTAGCAATAACAATTGATAATAATTCACTCAGAACAGCGAGAAACCAAGCAATAAAGCATTGATTCAGATTCGAACACGAATTACTGATCATCACCGGAGAACACTTCCTCCCTTCGTATGCTGGTAACACATGCAATTCAGCAGTGTAAGTGAACTTTGATGGAAAACATTGATGGAAAAGAAAAAGGATAAAAGTTATTACAGTTTGCGCCCACAGGGGGACTTGAACCCGCGACCCTCAGATTCCTTTGCTTGCTTTTAATTTAAAAGTCTGATGCTCTACCGACTGAGCTATGTGGGCAGCTGTAATAAACTCTCTTTGTATGCCATATAATGCTTAGATGATGCTTGGGTGACTAGTTTAATTATGGAAGTGTGTATCATTGCTGATTTTTAAAGAGGTGTAGCCAGAGGAAGCTTTTAAGGAAGTGAGAGAGGAGAGGTGGTAAGTGGCTTCTCTTTATACCAGTCTATACTAGTGTGTGTGAATATACACATATATCTAGGAGTATGTGTATGTGTAGGAAAAAGACATTTCTTTCTGTAAAGATACGCTTTGTGTCGGCGATGTAAATATGTATGAATGGATGTATGTAGGTAGGTATGGATGCATGTATGTATGTATGTATCTTTTATGTAGTGAGTTCAAACAAGAAAAACGACAAAAAAAAAACAACAAAAAACAACAACGCGAGGACGTGATACAGATATTGTGTTACTGGACGCTCTTGCATATCTAGACATGCTCATATATATATTTAAATGATAAAGTTTTACAGAATTTTACATTTCTAGTGATGGATTGGATCTGTAGTCTTTGAATTAGTTTACTCGTTTGAAGCTTTCCTTCAAGTAAGATTCTAGTTTCTAACAAAGATGAAAAGTTCTATCACTGGAATGTTGATAACAAAACTAATGTCACATGAGAGGTAGGCCCCTAAACAGAGCGCTTTCTCTCTTGATGACCCCATACACTTGCTGGCTTTCGACTGCTACCACTTGCATGTACAAGTTGTTTGCAAAACATGAACTTAGAAAAGTCTTGTATACTTTTACTGTTCCGCTAGTAGATTATATATACAATGTGTGTGTTAGCTGGTTGATTTCTTTTTCTGAAAAGCCTAGCTTATCCAGATTATCCCTTTTGCTAATAATAAAAAAAAACAAGAGCACCAATTATTATTTGTATGCAAAGGCATATATAATTGGGACATAGTACCTGAAGGTTTCGAAGCAGCTCTCCGTAGTTAGCTTCTGTCTCTCTTTCATTTCACGGTACATACATTTTCTTATTTTCCCCAAACAACTATATCTGATTAGTTGCGTTTGCCCTTGGTAGAGATTCTGAAGGAAATGTTTTACCAATGTTACTTGAGTTGATGTTTATGTGAGCCTTTAATATCCCAAATGTTGTTTTCAGCAAATGTACAGCAAATACTTTGTGAGATATTTGTCTTGTAGTAAGAGAAGAGTTCCGAATGCCGCAATTTTTCTAGGACTAGTGCAATATTCTCGGGTCATTTTATCTTTTTTCATAACACCTTCATGTGATGTTTTCTTCAATGCCAAGACATATATAAACATTTTTTGTGCAAAAGGAGAAATAGTTAGATCCTTGATGCGCAGGTTCGAGATTTAGGGGACTGATTTTTCTACGGTCAACGACCAAATGCGAACAACTCTTTTGGCCAAGTTCCATTATATGTCAGCTGAAAATGTTAATTACTCCAGCTGCTCTTTGGTATTGTTAACATTTTCAGCATAAATCTTCAGGTCACCTACAAAGATATCATGGATAACACTAATATCTCTAGAAGTTGCAGACACTAGTATGTAGCCATTTGATTTTTGCAGCAAGGATGATGGATTTAATGCCGAATTGAAAAAAATTACAGAAAAACTATCCCATTGGAATAATGCCTTTGGAATATTTATTATATTGGAGATTATCGATCCACTCATAGTTGTTGCCCAGGTCTTTGTGAACCTTTCAGATGCAGCAATTAACTCAGCAGAGACAGTCGCCAAATGCAGAGACTTCGCAACTACGAGTGGGAAATACAGTTGACTGCATTTCTATAATCAAGTTCTAATATCACAAGATTTCTGCGGTGTTTTCTTACTTCGGACAGCACAGCTTTGTTACACTCCTTTCTTTCTGCCTGTCTGCTCATCAGTCACTATGTTTATCGACCCTCAATGATCGTGGAAGAATTAGCTGAGACATATTTTTGCAAAGCTGGACATAACATAAAGTAAGCATCAAGCCTATCGTGTTCTACCAACTCAATGATTTCATTCTTGGCTACACGATTTGTCTGTTATGTTAATTTGGCCTTCCATCGTTCTTTTGAATATGAATATTAATGGTTTTCTGTAAAATGTCAGCCTTTTGTACCAATATTCAACTATTAGATTTCTCCTCATTATGTAGTTTGCCTACAGCCAACGAGAAAATTTCAGTGTAGATTGCGTGTTTTGCGATCAATGTTGGTACAATATACTTTTCTAACTGTATTTATTCACGATGCATTAAACCTGCAGTTTCACATGATTATCTGTTATTTCGCTTCCGTCTGTCACTAGGTACTAGTTACAGGTATTCAAAGGGTGGCACCCTTGTTGTACAAGACTTTATCACTACAACCAAATGATGTACAGATGTCTTTTTACAGTAACCTCATTTCTCGTCTCATCTAAGGCAAGTCTCATGGTGATAGAAGAGTAGCGCCGAGTGCAGAACTAATCAGTTGGAAGTGCACAGTTTCAAATCTGTGCATAGGAAGCAGGAGTCTAAATTTAACATCGCTGTTGTATCTTCTCATGACTGAGCAACCCTTTTTCAGGCGTGCAGAGCTCACTCAATTTACTGGAGACGACGAAACACAAATGTGAGAGGTTAAACAATCGCCATTAGTTAAAAGTACTTTAAAAAAAACTTGAACATTTATTGTTGGCATAAAGCTGTTGGCTAAGTAAAGCCAAATTTATTGTGAAGATCAAGTTGTCTGTGACTTCAGGTTTCGCCTATCGGCTTTTTCAGTCATTGAAAGAAATCTACTCGTATTATTTATATATATAAATGGAGAGAAAAGCTGCGTCAAAAGAATGAGGTGTGAGTTTGGTTTTACAAATATGTTAAGAAATTCAATGAAGAAACTTTTTATTTTGTCAAAGACAGCAAACTTCGTAAATTTTTAAAGGTCGATCATGTGCTTAAAGGTCAAAAAGTATATGAAGTAGATAGATCTGTATAATGGTAAGTTAAAAGGACGGTTAGGATGGGAGTGGAGATTAGACAATAAAAAGCAAAAGAGGTGAGATGGCTTGTTTGATAGAAGGTACTTGAAAATCAGAATTGAAAACAATAGCTTAGCAAGTTCAAAGTTTCTTACAAAATGGCTGACTTTTACAATGATTTTTATTCTTAAAAATCTAATTGAGTTTTCAAATACTGGAGAAAAAAACACTTTTCACTTATTCGTAACTGTGTTTGGTGTGCCATTTTTATATATATTTTGTGTATAGCAGAAAAGAACTGTATGAATGCATTTTATATTCACAACAACATTCTCGGTTGTGGTTAATATATATTTGAATTAAAGCCCGAAACATTACGGTTTGTTGGTCCTGTCAAATCGCTAGATGGTAGGGGTTCGCTCCGCTGCTTACAATATATGTCGGGTGGAGATTGCATCGTTAACCAGCTAAAGGAGCCTTCTTCTTTGGGTTAAAAATAGTATTTAACGTCGGCTCCTACGGAACAGCCATGTTGAAGTGGCGAGAAACATTACGTTTCGGCTCATATACCTTCCAGCTTTCACCAGGTGTTTTGAGGGAAATTTCGGACCGGGATTCTCATTCCTAAGGTATTTTGCGATGTATATTATTATTATTATTATTATTCAGGTCACTGCCTGGAATCGAACTCGGAATCTGGGGGTTAGTAGCCCGCGTTCTTAACCACTACGCCATATGCCACCTACACTTTTCTCTGCAAAATAGGGGTAGTTTATCCTGTTCAGGTTATATTATTAGCATTATTCTGCGATTGAGAATTTAAAATCACTTCTTTAACTTTTTAAGACATCTCGACGCTTCTAAAAGCAAACATCGTTTGTTTATTTACGTTTGTCGTAATTTGAATTTAATAATAATAATAATAATAATAATAATAATAATAATAATAATAATAATAATAATAATAATAATAACAATAACAATAATAATAATAATAATAATAATAATAATAATAATAATAATAATAATAATAATAATAATAATAATAATAATAATAACAATAACAATAATAATAATAATAATAATAATAATAATAATAATAATAATAATAATATTAATAATAATAATAATAATAATAATAATAATAATAATAATAATAATAATAATAATAATAATTACATCGAAAAATACCTTAGGAATGAGAAACCAGGTTCGAAATTTCCCCAAGACGCCTGAAGAAGGCTAGAGGGTATATCAGCCGAAACGTTGTGTTAACAAGAAACAAGATGAGGACAAATATCCTTCAAATGTAAATAATGTACATAAGTCTTCATCTCTTAAATATAGAACTGTATAACCAAAACTATACAAAAATTATATAATTTTATAACATTGCTTCATAAAATTATATGATTAAAAATAATTATATAATCTTGTAATAATTCTGCTTGTTCCACCATTACGTAGCCCCTCAAAGCTTCCACGTTATTAGCTGAAAGGGGGAGAGGAGGGATTAATGGGAGGGAGAGGTGGTGGTGAGTGAAATGTGTAACTTTTTTTAACTAGGTTTTCTTTTCTCCGTTACTTAGCCCGTCTACAACGCTTTCACGAGATTAGCTGAAGAGAACACGAAGAACAAAAAAAACATGAAGAGAAAAAATAGGGTAAGGCGAAGAGTGAAAGAGAAAGAGGGAGAGTGCTGTGCATTAAGTCTATAAAATTGTGCATAAAGTGTATATAGAAAGTGCATTAAGCAATCATTAGATTCCAATTTCTTTCACTATTCAATGAATAACAGATAAGTGACTATCTTTCCATACAGACACAATGCAGGCTACGCTTTCAGGTTTTTTGGACTAAGTTTTCAGAAATAACCTAATGGGTTTACCAGTAAATCCGTGAAATATATACGGGTTCCCCTAGATTTTATAAATAGTATAAACTAAGTAATTATTGGGGGATTAATTATGAAAAAAGATTCATTATTTACTTTGAGTAGGTGTTATAACATAGAGTGTAAGGAGAGAGCAACAAATATGAAAATCGAAAATACGGGAGGCATGTTTAAATGTATGAGAGGTGATGGTGTTGTTGATGGCTATAAGATGGACGCGAACTGTAAGGAAGCCCGTCGTGTATGTGTGTGTTTTGTGTTTGTGTGTCTTCGTGATTGCGTCCCGGTGTTGGTTGCTTACGTCACTGTAACTTAGCGGATCGGCAAACGAGAACCCACTGATTGTGTACTAAACTTTAAAATAAATACTGGGGTCTATTTGTTCGACTAAACCCTTTTAGGTGGTGGCCCAGGATGGTCTCAATCCAATGACCGAAACAAGTAAAAGATAAATTATATACACGTGCGTGTGTGTGGGCGCATGCGTGTGTGTGGGCGAATGCGTGTGTGTATGTGTGTGTCCGTGCGTGCGTGACTGCATGCGTACATGTATGTGAGTCTGTATGTGTGTGTTTGTGTGTACCCGCGCCAGTGAGTGTGTGTGTGTGTCCGTGCGTGCGTGCCTGCATGCGTACATGTGTGTGAGTCTGCATGTGTGTGCTTGAGTGTACCCACGCCAGTGAGTGTGTGTGTGTGTGTGTGTATGTGTGTGTGTATGTGGGTGATATTTTGTGCGTATATTTGGAAGCTTTTATTTCTCATTGGAGTGTAAGAGTGGTATAGTAACTG
>NC_068982.1:22137100-22138753 GCF_001194135.2 Octopus bimaculoides
CGATCAATAGGGATCGTGTATCACAGTCAATGTAAAAAAAGGGGAACAGATTAGGTTTATCCGTGGAGAGAAAAGCCTACGGAAAAGACCACGGTCACCTCAGGCTTTTTTTTTTTAAAGGTACATGAAAGTAAGTACCTTCTCTCTTTTTGTCTCTTAGATAGAATATCTGATGTCATGGGTGCGTCTTACCCGTAGACGGGACTTTACGTCATGTGGAGCTGAATCACTCTGTTAATAATATATATCTACGTGACGCCTACCAAATTGTGCTCAATGCCACTTCTTCGTTTGGCCATTCACTCTGAACATAATCATACGTTGGTGTGAAATCATGAGGACGCGTGGCCAAGAGGCTAAGTTATTTGATCGATTACAAGATCCTGGGTGCGATTCTTGGACCGGGCGATGCGTTGTGTTCTTGAGCAAAACACTTCATCTCACTTTGCTCAGCAATCACCTCCACATTGACATGTTGCACGCCATGCACCTGTACAGGTAATGTGCTGCATAAACATTTCACCACAATGAACAAATCATCTTTGCATGTTATTCAGCAAGATATAGTAGATGTGCCTTTCTCGGTTTTGTGTCATTACTATATTAGTAACTAGCCTCAAAGCCGTACCCCGTGCGAATTTTAATCTGGTTCCTACGCAGGGCTAACTGGACATGCAAAAACACCTAAAGCTCCACGAGGCTCCGGCAGGGGATGGTGGCGACCCTGCTGTACTCTTTCACCACAACTTTCTCTCACTCTTAGTTCCTGTTTCTGTTGTGCCTGTAATTCAAAGGGTCAGCCTTGTCACACTGTGTCACGCTGAATATTCCCAAGAACTACGTTAAGGGTACACGTGTCTGTGGAGTGCTCAGCCACTTGCACGTTTATTTCACGAGCAGGCTGTTCCATTGATCGAATCAACTGCAACCCTCGACGTCGTAAGCGACGGAGTGCCAACAACAACAAGGATTGATGAGAATAAATTCTGTCGTGCAATTATTCTATTGTTACAGTTCCAAGATGAATTTCAATCTCGATGAAAAATTAACGACGCGAATGTCATTTATCTCTCCCTTGATCTCTGACGTCATCTGACAAACGTCACCAAGATGGCGTGAATCAGCCAAGCTTTACCTGCTAGAAATGGCAACCTGAATACTCTTGAATCGAATCTTAATGCTGGATGTTCAAGAACCAAATGGAGAGCAGATGTTCAATCCCAGGATCATCCTGATTCCAAAATGGTATAATATGTCTATGCAGAGCAAATGCAGGCTAAGATACAGAGGTCCTAGATGGACAGACAGAATTTCGCTTTTATTGTTATAGACGTGTAGATACTGAAGTTTCCAAAGAACATTTGGCCAGATGCTTTATCTAAGGTACCGGATGAACCTACATCGTGACAGGAAACACAATGAAAAGCAAGTCTTTCCAACTAACCATATCACAGAGAAAGAAATTTGAAGAGAAATCCGGCAAGTTTCGAATACGAACCAATCACGATAAAGGAGGTGCCCTAGCATGGTCGCAGCATTTGGCTGAAAGCCATAACATTAATAATGTATTGCGCGCGCGCGTGTTCCTGTGCGTGTGTGTGTTTGTGTATGTATGTGTGTGTTTGTGTGTGTGTGTGTGTGTGTGTGTATATA
>NC_068982.1:22138763-22139424 GCF_001194135.2 Octopus bimaculoides
ATATATATATATATATATATATATATATATATATTTATGTATATATAAGTGTGTGTACAGGGTGAGTCATAATGGGACACATTTTAAATACTAGTACCTTCTATTATAAAAATGACATAGGGTACCAAATATACAGAGTACCAAACTTATTCCATCATTATGTTCACTCTGTACATGCATACGTACACACACTCACAAATATGTACGTGTGTATGCGTTTGTGTGTATGTATGTAACCATGTGTGTGTTTCTTGGTGTTTGCTCTCATTCCCGTAACATAGCGGTTCGACAAAAACGATAGGAAAAAAATACAATAGTTCTGGTGTTGATTTGTTCGACTAAATCTTTCACTGACTGGTCAGTGTAATGTCTGAAACACGTACTCAGTGACTGTAACAATTTACAAAAATATACCTACGTACATACATACATATATACATACATACATATATACTTGCATACATACATACATACATTCATATATACATACATACACAAACATAAATATATACATACGCACATACATACATTTATACACACATACACACATATATACGCACATGCATACAGACACGTACATACAGATACATAAACACATACATGCATACACACACATTTATACACACATGCAAACATATATACGTACGTACACACAAACATA
>NC_068982.1:22139662-22140402 GCF_001194135.2 Octopus bimaculoides
TACACACACATATATTTATACACACATATACATACACACACGTACACATACACGTACGTACACACACATATACATACACACGCGTACATAAATACATGTATACACACACTCATGCACACACATAACTACATACATGCACACATACATGCATTTATACGCACACATACACATACACGTACACATATACGTACGTACACACACACATACATACATACATACATACATATGCTTACATACATACATACATACGTGTGTGTGTGTGTGTGTGTGTGTGTGTGTACACGACAGGCCCTCTCTCTACTACAGAGCGTGATGAAGTCTGGAACCACGTAGTGACGAGTGAACTTATGTTTTACCTGGCAGTCCTTTGCAGAAAGCCTTGGACATCCCAGCATTAATCTAAAAGAATTTTGTTCTGCTCCAACGGTGCACAACGTCAATGAAAGGCAGTCTTGGAAGAAGAGGAGGGTGAGGGTGATGAGGAGGAGGGTGAGGTGAAGGAGGGTGAGTAGGAGGAGGGTGAGTGGAAGGAGGGTGCGGAGAAAGAAGTTGAGAATGACGAGGGTGAGGAGAAGGAGGGTGTGGAGAATTAAGGTGAGAAGGAGGGTGTGGAGAAGGAGGGTGAGAAGAAGGAGAGTGAGAAGAAGGAGGGGTGAAGGAGGGGGAGAAGGAGGAGGGTGGGGAGAAGGAGGAGGTGGGAGAAGGAGGAGGGTGGAGAGAAGGAGGAGGGTGGAGAGAAG
>NC_068982.1:22142328-22142634 GCF_001194135.2 Octopus bimaculoides
GAGAGAGAGAGAAAGAGAGAGAGAGAAAGAGAGAGAGAGAAAGAGAGAGAGAGAAAGAGAGAGAGAGAAAGAGAGAGAGTGAGTGAGTGTGCATATACCTGTTTGTGGTGTGTATTTGTGTATATGTATGAGTGTGTGTGTATATGTGTGTGAGAGAGAGAGAGAGAGAGAGAGAGAGTGTGCGTGTGCGCGAAAGAATAGACGAGAGCGCAAAAGATATAAAGAAAAGTAGAGACGAATGGACGTAAGAAATTATAGCTAACAAGTTACATTATTATACATGTGTGCGCGTGTATATATGAATGT
>NC_068982.1:22142793-22144655 GCF_001194135.2 Octopus bimaculoides
ATATATATATATATATATATATATATACGCACGCACATACATACATACATATATACATACAGAGCAAAAGTTTGCCGATGCAAGAAATCGATTATCTTTTTCTAGCCAGAGTAACAGTATATAGATTTTATACTGACATGAGCTTCAATAGACTTGGTCTTACAATTTATAGAAGCTATGTTTCAGTTATGCATGAACACATATTGAAGTTTTCGATTTAAAATCAAAATCACTACTGCTTCATGAAGAAATGTTTTCTTTCGACTAAGCACAATGGTAATTTTTTGCAAGCAAGAAGTATAGTCGATTTATGCAAACACTGTAGAAGTAGAATGATAGTTAAACATCGCTGCAACACACTTTCGTTTCCCGGTTCAGCCATTTTTACTTCATTTCACTTATTAAGCAGTGCCTGTAATCTCCGGTAGTAGTCAACGGTTTACTTACTCTTCGCATAATACGTGAACAGAAACTATTCAACGATAAGTCAATGACCCATCAAATATTTCATGACCTTTTTTTCTTAACGTTTTCCTTTCTTATTTATTATACTTACTCGATAGAATCTATTCCGGTATGTTTGTACTAACTATTTTACCATTCGCAAAATAGATTTTGGACTTCGAAGAAAGATGGTCGAAATCAAACACTGCAAATCACTTAGTCAGGCGCTTAAATGTTTCCACCAATTCACTGACCGATCCTATTGTTTCTATTATTTAGATATTTCAAGTAGTTTTGTGGTTATAGTACTGGCCTACATATCAACGAAAGGATCTCAGAACTTTATATCACGATCTATCGCACAGCGGTTTCTCGTTGACTAGACCAAGAAAGAAAGGGAGAAAAAAACAAAAACAAAAACATTATTCTCGATTTGACTGTAAACTAATATGCTTCACTCTTTATTCATCTTTCTACATCTTTCACCATGGCCACTAGACGGAAAACAAATTGTCTGACCTTTGCTAAAGGAACGTGGTGAATCGATTTTCATAATAAACTCAGCCAACAACCGAATCCGTACCACAGGCGATAACGGGCACTCAACATAATTCCACAGTAGAGATACTATCATCCTGAGGGAACAATGATTCTATAGAAAATGGAATTCATCAATATAATTTAATATATAATTTTGCTCTGTTTAGTTGAGTAAACCCATATGGCTGGCCGAACATATGTCGGCAGCTCATAATGTTTTTCGTTGTCTTTTTTTTTCTGCATTTGTCTTCACTGACTATATATGGCCATTGTAGCATGTGGCGTGTAGAAGCACTCTTACTCGGTTTCCATTTCCGGCTATCATTTCATTTTCTATTTATATTGTTGTTACTGCTGTTGTTATTTGCTGTTTAACCTCGTGTTAATCTTTATTAAACGATCTTAAGATAAAAGTCAATCTAATCGTGGTTATTCTGTCATGTTATAGGATTATATGTTCTACTTTAACCGTATTCTTATATAAGACATTATAGTAGGTAATTACAGAGAGAACTGACTGCCATTCGTAGCACAGCATAACCCCGGAAAGGCTAATTAATTTGCTCGTCAGTCACCCGTGTTCGTTTATAAAGCTCTCCTTTGTCAGATGTAGTTATTAATGACAAGTCTATATTGTATCATAAGGTTTTGGTATGGAATGTTACCAAAAGTTTCTGGAAAACAACTATATCGTAGTTCTTAAAAAAATATAGCCGAATTATAAACGTTTAGAAACGGAAAATAACATTAGAGGTTCGGCAAAAGAGTCCGATAGAATAAGAACTAGGCTTACAAAGAATAAGTCCTGGCGTCGATTTGCTCGACTAAAGGCGGTGCTTCAGCATATATGTGTTTCTATATATATACAAAAGATATAT
>NC_068982.1:22145264-22152764 GCF_001194135.2 Octopus bimaculoides
ACATATGCATATACAAAATAATAAAAGTGGTTTGACAATATAAAACCAAAAAGGTAAAATTCCGTTGTCACTAATTGTGACTGAGGGTGCTGGGTGGCCCCTACATTGCTTGAAATAAGAATGAAAGACACTTATATATTTCTTTGTTGCCCACAAGTGGCTAAACATAGGGGGACAAACAAAGGAATAAGTCAATTACATCGACCCCAGTGCGTAACTGGTACTTATTTAATCGACCCCGAAAGGATGAAAGGCAAAGTTGACCTCGGTGGAATTTGAACTCAGAACATAACGGCAGACGGAATAGCGCTAAGCATTATCGCCCGGCGTGCTAACGTTTCTGCCAGCTCGCCGCCTTAGTGTAATGCAGTGAAAGACTCTTATAGCCAGGAACATAGAACAAGTCTATGCACTGAAAGGGGAGTTAACCGTCGCATATATACGATAAGATTGCACGGAGTTTCGATCACTTAGAAGACATTGATCAATCCCGAGTTCAGTGAAAGATACTTGCCGAAGATTTAACCTGTAGGGAGTCAAGCCGAAGATAGGAGGCCACAGCAGAGAGGTGTTCTTAAGCACACGCTCACCTCTGCTTGATAAATATTAATGGTTTCACTTTTGCCTGCTTAGACTACCGCCAATTTCATTGAAGTTCGATTCCTACCACACACGGAAAGAATACACATTAATCTACGTTACACTACAGTACACTACAGTAGTAAACACTCTAGTAGAGTGTTTACTATACACTATACTGCTATAGCACAACATTATCATACTAGTGCATCATGATACTACATCATACTACTGTGTTGTTGTTGGCACTCCGTCGCTTACGACGTCGAGGGCTCCAGTTGATCTGATCAACGGAACAGCCTGCTCGTGAAATCAACGTGCAAGTGGCTGAGCACTCCAGAGACACGTGTACCCCTAACGTAGTTTTCGGGGTTATTCAGCGTGACACAGTGTTACAAGGCTGACCCTTTGAAATACAGACACAACAGAAACGGTTAGAAAGAGTGAGAGAAAGTTGTGGTGAAAGAGTACAGCAGGGTTGGCCACCATTCCCTGACGGAGCCTCGTGGAGCTTTAGGTCTTTTTGCTCAATAAACACTCACAACGCCTGGTCTGGGAATCGAAACCGCGATCTTATGACCGCTAGTCCGCTGCCCTAACCACTGGGCCATTGCGCCTCCACCATACTACTGTACAGTATACTAAACACCATCAGAATATACCACGGTACGTCACATTAAAAGTCATTGCATTGCACTGCTCAGAATACAATGAAGAGCTGTCATGTCTCCATTCCTTTTGTCTGTTTTATTCAAAGGCTTTTCCTATTTAATCTTAATTTTACGTTGGTTTCAACGATGATTAATCCAGGTAGAAATTGCATGCAAGAATTTAAGAGAAAAATTAAAAATCCAAATCTACCGCGTAAGAAATCGAACACCAAAGAATACTCCGTGTGAAGTGTAAGATGAAGAAAAATACCTTTGAGGAATGAATAATTATCTTTTATGCGATTGTGACCATACTGGAGCACCGCATTGCGGGATCTAGACAATCAAATTGACCAAGTACCTATTGTTTTTTTTTTGTTTTTTTAGTATGGTACATATTCCAACATCCACTTTTACCGAACTATACTAGAAGGATTTAAACGAACCAGCACTGTTATCAAGTGGCAAAGGTCCAACAAAAAGAAAAGCCCACATCTGCATACACACACACACACACACACAAATATACATACATACATATAGGTTTGTGTGCATGTGTGTGTGTGTATGTGTGTGTGTGAGTATGTACGCGTGTGTGTGCATACAATGCACGACGGGCCTCCATACAGTTTCTGTTCACTAAATAAATGTTTAACTGGCGCAGGACTAACATTACATGAAAACAATTGCCCAAGATGCTGCTCTATAGGACAAAATCCGAAACCACATGTGTATGAAGTGAGCTTCTTAATTACACGGCCATGCATGATAAAAGCTTTTAATGTCATTTATTATTATGCGTTTGTCTAAGGCGTCGAGCTGACAGAATGGTTAGTACGCCGGGCGAAATGCTTAGCGGTATATTGTCTGCCGCTACGTTCTGAGTTCAAATTTCGCCGATGTCGACTTTGCCTTTCATACTTTCAGGGTCGATGAAATAAGTACCAGTTACGCACTGTGATTGATATAATCGATTACCCCCCACCTCCATCCTACCAATTTTTCATGGCTTTGTTCCCAGAGTTGAAATAATTATTATGCATTTGATTGAATTAAATATCAGTAAACTGGCTTCATTGCAAAAACAAAAACAAAAAAGCAGACAAGCTACTCTTTATCACACAGTTTTGTATCTTTATAATTTATTTATCGCGTTTAGTTGAAAATAAAATACGGTCGTATCATCTAAAAAAGATCTTATATACTTTTTCTTTTATCGTGTCTTTTTCACATTGCGATATGCGCCTCCCAATGGGATACTTACTTATATGCGGAATATTTTAATTATTTCACTGTGATACCTTTTATCCGATGGTTCTTGCTGAAGCAAACTGACTTTGTTACTTATCCTGTAAATAAACCAATTTGTTGATTCTCAGTGAGATGCTGTTATCTGATAAGCGTTTTGGAAATACTTTTTTAACGGGTTCTTACTTAAAATGGTGTATGTATATTTACAGTAAACCTCTATACGAGTGTTTGCGTTTCCATGTATATATAAATACATACATACACACACATATACGTAATTCATACACAGGCGCTCACACAAAAAATCTCTATATATATGTATATATATATATGCATGTGTGTGTGTGTGTGTGTGTATGTGTGTGTGTGTGTGTGTGTGTGTGTGTGTGTGTGTGTGTGTGTGTGTGTGTGTGTGTGTGTGTGTGTGTGTGTGTGGATGCTCAGGATTTAATTGTGAGCTGCTATTAGTTTCGTGGTTATGATAATACAATGGTCGGACAAGCCTGTACAGCGTGCCCTGTATTTTCAGGAAACCAACTATAAATATACAAAATATAAATACATACACACGCGCACACACAAACACACATATACGTTTGCTTTTTATATGGTCATCCCATAAATAATGCGGTTTTTTTTCAAATGCATGATGTAAAAGTCAGAGGGCGACGGGATCAACTACCTGCGTTAACTTGCTATAAAAGCCGGTGGTAATTCTACACTGTCCTCATTCTTAGTGCAAGTTTTGAAGAGTGAAGTTCGATTTTAATATTTATTTTTTGCAAAGCTATAATGGAAGCGACAAAGGGGCATTTTCGGCATATTTTGCTTTATGAGTTCAATAAAGGCAACAACGCAACGGAAAATGCGAGGAATATTAATGCAGTATATGGGGATCGGATAATAAGCGTAAGCCAGTGTCAACGGAGGTTCCAGAAATTCTGAGCCGGAAACTACAGCCTAGAAGACGAATCTGGTTTTCGAAGATCTGGAGAGCTCGACGAATACGTCCTGCAAACACTGATGGAACAAAATCCTATCGTAAACTCTTGAGGAACTCGCAAAGAAGCTTGGATTTGGTCATTCAACCTTTCATGGACAACTGCGCGCCATCGGAAAAGTCAGCTAATTGGGTCAATGGCTTCCTCACAAACTTTCCGAGTTTAATCACGTGCAGAGAATGCATGCATGCTCTACTTTGCTGTCACGTCTCATAAATGAACATTTTTTTTTTTTGGACCGAATAGAGACTGGTGACGAGAAATGGATTCTCTATAAAAATGTCAAGCGCCGAAGACAGTGGGTAGAGAAATGCGAAACACCGGCAACCCAGGCTAAAGAAGGTTTTCACCCACATAAGGTGTTGTTATATGTTTTGTGGGATATAAAAGGTTTAGTCCACTTTGAGCCTTTTAACCCAAACCAAAACGATAACAACGAAGATCTACTGCGAGCAACTTGAGCAGCTTAAGTCAGCGCAAGAAGGAAAACGACCATCTTTGGTTTCAAGATGAAAGGTGTTCTTTCATCAAGATAATGCTCGACCACATAGAGAGAGGATGACATTCCAAAGGCTGGAGCAGTTTGAACGTGAAACGATGCCCCACCTACTATATTCGCCGGGCATCGCACCATCTGATTGTCACTTATTTTGCAGTCTCCAAAATCATTTGGTCGGAAAAAATATGAATTTGTAGACGAAGTTAGAACGGTAGTGAAAGAGTATTTTTCGTCACGGACAAGTGAATTTTGGAAGAAGGGCCTTGCAAGGCTACCAGATAGATGAAAGAGCATTGTAGAAAATGAAGTCGTGTATATTTTAGATTAAAAAAGTACCTTGTTTGTCTTAGTTTAAAAAAAATAAAGGAAGCATAAAAACGGCATTATTTATGGGATGACCCAATACATATGCATGTATACATAGACTCACACGTGTATGCATCTACATATAAATATATATTATGTATGTATGCATGTGTGTGTGTATGTATGCATGTGTGTGTGTATGCGTTTATGTACGAATGTATGTGTATATGTATGCATGCATGTATGTATGTATGCATGTATGTATGTACGATTACAATTTACCTATGCAATAAATCTATTCGTCTGCAGAAGATGAAGTAGTACAATTTCTGTGCTAATGAGGTCTATTGAGGTAGAAACTTGAGTTCACAGGTGGCCTTTTGCCTTCAAACAATCAGAATTTTTTTTTTTTGTAACTCTCTTAATGTCAGTTTTCGAGAATTCCTGGTTCATTTGGTATTGGAACCAATTGTCACCAAGCTATTGGTCAACTTTCTGAAGAAGGGGGGAAAATGTCAATATATCAGGAATTTATTTTGTATCTTATTTGATATTGCCTCATTCAACATGTGTGTGTGGTTGAGAGAGAGAGAGAGAGAGAATGTATGTGTGGGTGTGTGTTTGTGTGTGTGTGTGGGGGGGGATGCATGTACATACACGCTCACACATACACACTTACGCAGAAGACAAAGAAAGGAAAAACAGTTGATTCCATAGACGAAGTAAAAGGTAGACACTATAGATGCATGCATACATATGTACATACACACACATGTAAATATACACATATACAGATACATATATACATATATACACACACTCACACACACACGTATATATAGACATACATATGTATGTGTGTACATGCATACATAATCATATATACGTGTTTATTCATATATATATATATATATATATATATATATATATATATATATATATATATATATATATATATATATACACACATACATACAGTCACACTCACATACATACATGGGTAATAATCAATTTTTTCGAATGTATACAAACATCTTCAATACAGAACATAAAAAAAATATATTCCTTTGTTTATGAACAAAGTGTTATACGATGAAAACTAGCGGAGAAGCAATGAAATTAAGACGCTACGTAAATATAGAGTACATTTGATTTCATAGCGAATGTTTTTCATTCTAAATCCCGATTCTCTGTGGAAATTCACACATCATTTCTGTTGCAGTAGCTAAGTTGTTATTCACATACCCAAAATATTGGATAGATGTATCGCCATTGACCAACATTAAAGTAAAGTGAAGACCGCAAAAATCCCACAGAAAAAGAATTTATATGCGTCTGTAATAAATTATAAGAGACACAAGCAAACATAATAACATCATCATCTTTATCAGCATCACCAAAAACAAAGAGAAGAGAAACCGTTTTTAGTTAACCAGTCAGTTTGATGCAAGATTACAAGACATAATGCTGAGAGGAGAAACAAACCAAATTAGAATACGGCAATAAGCAATAAAACTTGGAGTGATACACAATACTACAGCACACCAGAGTTTTATGCAATAAACTACACTTCCCTACATAGTACAGTATACTGTATTTTCATCACGCTATGGCTATGGCACAGTACGTATTACAGTTCTATATTTAAGAGATGAGGAATTATGTACATTATTTATATTATTTACATTCGGCGGATATTTGTCCTCGTCTTGTTTGTTGTTAACGCAACGTTTCGGCTGATATAGCCTCCACCCTTCTTCCGGTGTTTTGGGGGAAATTTAGAACCTGGTTTCTCATTCCTAAGGTATTCTTCGATGTTATTAATATTATTGTTATTATTATTATTATTATTATTATTATTGCTGTTGATGTTGTTGTTGTTGTTGTTGTTGTTGTTGTTGTTGTTCAGGAAGCTGCTTGGAATCGAACTCGAAATCTTGGGGTTAGTAGCCGCGCTCTTAACCACTACGCCATATGCCCCGAGACACCTGATGAAGGCTGGAAGGTATATCAGCCGAAACGTTGTATTTAACAACAAACAAGATGAGGACAAATATCCGTCGAATGTAAATAATACAAAGAATGTAAATAATGAATATTTTGTACTTCCATGAGGCCTACTTTCAGTTTCGATTTCACATCCGGATTATAGGACCAACCCAGCGGAAAAGGCAGCAAAGGAAGGATGCCGTAGATCCCAATCTTCAGTGGTATTTCGGTATGCGGCAACTTGTCCTGCCCCTCGAGACCGAGGGTAATTCGGTGCGATCTGATATGCAAGGCTTTCAGTTCTCTGATCTGGCGCCGACAAAGAGTCCAGCACTCAGACGCCTTCAGGAGGATGGACATGCATACAGCTCGATGAACTTGGGTTTTTGTGCTTACTCTAAATTTCTTGTTCCGAAAGACTCGTTCACTGAGACTCTTGAAAGTGGTAGAGGCCCAGTAGATTGGAGGAGTATCTCTTCGTCAAGGAGTCCAGTGTTGGAGATCGTGCCTTCATTGGACAGGCACACACGCACACATACAGAGATTCACGTAAGCATATGAAATTATGTGTGTATATGTGTATGTGTGCGTTTATATGCATGTACGTCTGTTTGTATGCACGCATGTATGTATGTATGTATGTATGTATGTATGTATGCCCTTGGTATGACTATAAACTATATCTGGTTGTTCGCAAGGCCTGAGTTTCAATGAGTGTGGAACCCTTGGTCAGTGTCAGGGTACTCAGTAAAACTAGTGGCAGTGAGGGATCCTTAGCTGTTATCACAGCATCCTTCTAGGCGAGGGACAACACTCTGCTGTAAAACCTGCGGTTTCAGTTCGATTCCTGGTCCTCTCGCGTCGGCCTGCTACTGGGTACTAACCACAGAGACTCAGTGTAGTACTCATCATAGACAAGCATTTATCATTATAATCCAATGACGTACACGTGTCTCATTATGGTGACCTCATTTGTCATTCTATCTATTAAAAGTCTTATGGCAATGGAAGAGTAGTGACATATATTGACCTAACCAGTTGGAAGCACACAGTAAATTATAAATTTTGTCTGTCACTTATGCTTCAAATCATGGAGATCCACAGCGGGACTGAATACTCATCTGAGAATTCATGGATGGAAAGTTAGAAAAAACCACTGACAACGAGGAAGCACGAAGAAATTGCAATCTTCTGCTAAGATGGAGCATTCTCCATTTAAGAATCG
>NC_068982.1:22156611-22157536 GCF_001194135.2 Octopus bimaculoides
GAGAGAGAGAGAGAGAGAGTGAAACAGAGTAAGAAATAGAAAAGTAGAGAGATACATATATACACACAAAAACACACTCACGCATACATATAAACATATATAAATACATACATTTGCATACATACGCACATATGGAATTTCATATATTCATATGCTTCTGTGAATATCTGTATAGGTTTTGAGTGTATGTGTATGTGTGCTTGTGTGCGTATGTGTGCATGCGTGTGTCCGTGCCCGTTTGCGTACGTGTGTGTGTACGTTTGTGTGTGCGAGTGTGCGTGTCCTTCGGATTAATAAATAAAGGTAACGCTGTCTATTTGTCATAGTAATAGTCGCTGCGGTGTGCGATAGTGGTTTTGGTAGAAGAGGTCGACCAGGGAGTGGACGGTGTTGGTTACCGCGGAGAAAAAGCCGATGATGATGGGTTGTAATAATAATGTTGGCGGTAATAACAGCTCTGTTATAGTGCTGGTTTATGGAAGTACATTGGTGCCAGCGGTGGTTGTGATTGTGGTGGTGATTGTGTTGGTATGGTGAGGTGTGGAGGTAAGGAGGTAGAATATGAGAAAGCGGCGCTGGAAGGTTTTTTCCTAACGCTAAATGCTCGACAAATAATAGGTTTGTTCACAGTTCGACGGAGAGTTATTAAATACAAGGGTAAGTAAATAATAGAATGAAACAAACCATAGGCTTAAATGCATGCATATGTGTGCTTGTTAATGTGTGAATGTGTTTGTGTGTGGGTGTGGGTATATATGTGTGTGTGTGTGTGTGTGTTTCGTGTGTGTATGTGTATATGTGAGTTAGTATGGACGTCTGTGTGCATGCATGTGAGCGTAATACGGTGTCCACTTTGGATGGAATATGAAATATATGTCAGGAACAACATTTTGGGAAAAGAGATAAACTCATGTATTATATATAT
>NC_068982.1:22157680-22160262 GCF_001194135.2 Octopus bimaculoides
ATATATTAAGGTATGTATAATCGCCTGTGTCTATGTCAATATTAGAATGCCTATATTCAAATGAACTACCTCTCTCTCTCTCTTTCTTTCACACATAGATACACACACGTACATTCATATGTGCGCACGTATGTGTGCGTGTCTGTGTATGTGTGTGTGCGTATGTATATATATATATATATATATTATGTATATGTGTGTGTGTGCATGTGTGCGTGCGTTTGTGTGTGTGTATGTGTGTGTGTGTGTGTGTGTGTGTACATAGACACATATATACATATTGAGAGAGAGCAAAACAGATTGATTGGGAGAGACAGACAGTCAGACAAACAGAGTGGCAGACAGAGACAGATAGACAGACAGACAGGCAGACAGATAGTAGATAGATAGATAGATAGATAGATAGATAGATAGATAGATAGATAGATAGTTCTACAGAACGGGCAGAGCAAGACCAACGTATTTAGCCGGGTTTTTCTAGGAACGTGTCGTACAACAAATAATGGTGACCAACTACATTTGATCAGACAACCTTCTGATACGGTGATAGAGAGCGCAGTTTTAACACCGTAAGATATCATGAAGATAATGTGAAAATTTCATCTGACCAGATCAATCTCTCAGCAGATGGTTGAAGAAACATTCTATGGAACTAGCAACTCACCACACATACACATATGCACACAACTGTTTCACCTATGTCATCTGTCATCTCTGTGATCCTTATACATAAGATGATCTTACGCGCTGATCCTTCCTAATTACGATGTTTTTCATTATCCTACATCATCATTATCAAAGCAATGAAATCAGTCGACCACAAGCAATTGCAAAGCTATCTGCTAATTAATTAATCTCTAAAGAAAATTCAGCTTCCGACTAAATTATCGCGCTGTAGATATTCTACCTTTTCATAGACCTGGAACAACTACGTTGATGGATGTAAAGAGACGTGTGACAGAACCGTGGATATCATAGCAATTTTCGTCAGAATTCGTTAAAACGAATTCTATGTCTTGTACAATGCATGCTAAACTATTAGGATGACTTTCAAGCTAGATTAATTGGAATTATACTAAGACCTGCTTTTTGTGTGAACAATCTGATCATCATCCATCAAAACATCACTTGCATAAGTCCCAACACTTCGGTTGCTTCTATATTCATCAATGGCTTTCTAAAAATGAGCTACAGATTTGCTCTGACTACTCCCTACATGTTTGCATCAATAATACGGGCAGGAGAAGCAATACGGTCTCAGATAAAACAGGCACTTTGCCAGGATGAAAGCTCGTTCAGACAATTGAAATGTACCATATGAGTCATCACAGTATAAAAATAATATTTCTAGCACGGAAAATAATTCCAGCAAACATTGCAATACAGTTTTGTAATTCTGGATTGCTTACTATACGACAGCTTGATATTGTAGATATAAATATGGACAGCGAGTTAGCAGTGGAGTGGAAGAACAATTCTACACTGCAGAGGTAAAGGTTCGAAGCGCCATGAAATATTCCCAAAACAAGCTTGACAATGAAGACATAGTCACTATTTGAAAAGGCTAGTGATCTGCTTCCATTTTATATATGGTCACAGGAAATTAGACGAGAGTTAACGAAACTTCAAACGTTGTTTGATTATATGAAGTGAGATACATGTTACAGATAATGAGAAGTATCTCATACAGGGACGATTTTAATTGTTATTTCTTTTGATTAGACTTGAGTCTTTGTAAGAAATGATAAAATACGTGTGGAATATTCGTTAGATATAGTTTAACTGAACAATATGAATACAGCCACACATACCCTTAGACAAATGTAAGCAACATGCGTCACACGTCTACATTGAACCGATGTATGTGCATGTATATACTGAATATTTCAGGGGATTTACAAAGATTTTAAACTTAGAATAATTGTTTTAAACGTGAAATGATGGTTTCAAATTTTGACTCGAGGCCAGCTGCGGAAGGGGATAAGTCGATTACATCGACCCCAGTAAATGACTAGTACTTATTTTATCGACTTCGAAAGGATGAAAGGTAAGTCGACCTCGGCGGAATTTCAACTCGTAAAGACGGACGAAATGCCGCTAAGCATTTTGCTTGGGATACCAACGATTCTACCAGTTCGCCACCTTAAATACGTGAAGTAATATTTTACAAATCGGACGCGGCGAGCTGGCAGAAACGTTAGCACACCAGGCGACGTGCTTAGCGGTATTTCGTCTGCCGTTATGTTTTGAGTTCAAATGCCGCCGAGGTCGACTTGCCCTTTCATCTTTTCGGGGTCAATAAATTAAGTACCAGTTACACACTGGGGTCGATGTAATTGACTTAATCCCTTTGTCTGTCCTTGTTTGTCCCCTCTGTGTGTAGCCCCTTGTGGGCAGTAAAGAAATAAGAAACGTTAAGCACGCCGGGAGAAATACTTAGCGGTATTTCGTCTGTCTTTACGTTCTGAGTTCAGGCCGTGTGCCTATGAAATTATTATTATGATATCAAGTTATATATCTTGGCTGGAGAGATGGTAAATTCAACAAGGAGTCAATTTTGTGTGAGGCCAGACAGAATGTCT
>NC_068982.1:22160450-22162562 GCF_001194135.2 Octopus bimaculoides
ATATATAAAAGTGGCTAGAACCGAAATCATTCCAAGGGATGTCAAACATCGATGTAAGGCCGTGAAAGGTTTAGCCGAACAAATCTATTTGGACTGATAGTCTATCAGTGTATTGCCTTACCGAACCGGTAAGTATATGTATGCATACATACATGCATACATACATATATGCATGCATACATGCATACATACACACACAAACACATATATACACACACATACATACATGCATACATACACACACGCACATACATACATACATACATACATACATACATACATACATATGAAAGTAGTGTGTTATAGTTCGCTTGAATCATTGCAGTACAGAAGGAGAATAAAGGAAAGGGGAAATGAGGAAAGCATTGAAGACTGCAGAGAGGAATGTTAAAAAAAACCCTTTTATATTTCAAACAAAGATCCATCTTCAAAAGGATACAATCTAAGAAATGTGAGTCTACGTAGATCCTACCATTTATTGACCCGGTTCTAGTTCGATGATTCTGCTCTAAAACAATCACAGGATGAAAAAGGGTCAACTGCCCATTTCCGTCAACTAAATCCAATCACAAGGCTTTGGTCGACCCTACGATATAGTAGAAAACACTACTCCAATGTGCCACGCAGCTGGACCGAACCTGGAACCATGTTGCTTGATAGCACACAGCCATGCCTGCGCTTTTACTACTCAGCCACGTGTATACATGATATATTAAAGTTATATTTTTTTGAAATATTGCCCGCTGTTCAGAATCATAAACGTATAGGTTTTAAGTAACTTTTCTAGTAACATTTGAGGTACATAGTATGCATTGCATATAGACACATATACTATTTTTCATTTAAAGTCATAAGCTCTATGACTAGCGTTACTACTGCTACTACTACTACTACTACTACTACTAATATTAATAATAATAATAATAGTAATAATAATAATAATAATAATAATAATAATAATAATAATAATACTCTTCTACAACCACCACTACTGCTTGTAATAGTAGTAGTAGCAGCAGTAGTTAGTTGTTTTATTTGCAAAAAGAATTAAACTTAAGTTTTAAGTAGAACATAATTTAATTTTTTTTTTTTTAAAACCATCTCAAAGCCTTTGTGCCTTGCACAAAAACAGATATATAGAAAGGAATACATTTTTTAACAAAAAATTGTTGCCCAGCTTAGAGTAAGGCTTGTTAAGTGTATTGATATAAATACATTGTTCAGGAGGATAGGGTCGGTAAAAAATGGTAGAATCGAATTGACAGAAGTTAAAATAAATCAATATTTAATGCTTATATTTATTTGCATATATTTACGTAGATTCATATCGCAGTATAATGTATTTTCGTTCGTTTGTGTGGTATTGTGTGGATTGTAGTATACATTGTATTATATTGTATTGTATTGTATTGTAATAGTTGTGTGCCGGTCCCTTTTTATGTAGACATAAAAGGCATGATATTTCTCCATATACTCCTATTGAGTTCTTGATTTGACATGAGGTCATGTAATATTTGGGGAAGAATGCAGCTCATGGAATCGATTACAGCCGATGGATGGTATCTAATTTATCGATTCCACGAGCAAATTCGACTTTGAGGGGACTTAAACTCAAACTGTAGACATAAAGAACCATAATAAATCATTTGAATAGTGATCTACTTTCTGCACAGCAGCAGTTTCCGGCCGGTGTTAGACATTGAAATAATTGCCAGAACAAATTAAGAAATAATTATTTATAAATTATGTAATTACACATTATACAATCACACACACATATGTATATGTATATACATACATCCATACTTATATATATGCACGTATGTGTATATGTATATCTATACTCTTTACTCTTACTCTTTTACTCTTTTACTTGTTTCAGTCATTTTGACTGTGGCCATGCTGGAGCACCGCCTTTACTCGAGCAAATCGACCCCAGGACTTATTCGTTGTAAGCCTAGTACTTATTATATCGTCCCATTTGCCGAACCGCTAGGTTACGGGGACGTAAACACACCACCATCGGTTGTCAAGCGGTGTTGGGAGGGGGGGGGCGCAAACACAGACACACAAACATATACACACACAAACATATATATATATATATATATA
>NC_068982.1:22162934-22165477 GCF_001194135.2 Octopus bimaculoides
TATATATAAGACGAACTGGAGTGAAGTAGAATGCCTTGCATTACTTATTTTCCATACTGTACGCGGTACGACAAAATGACTCTGTTGCCACGTTCTATCGGTCCAAATAGGCAGCCATTCCTTGATATAATGTTCAATCAATGTTTGGACTCCACCTAATCTTCCTCATAAAACAATACTAAGACCTACACGCACATGTGCAGCTGCGTGCTCAACTTAGGACAAAGAATGCCTCGTATATATGTATGCATAAACGAGGCTTTCGTTGTATTTATGTAAAAATTACCTTCCCGTATTATGCTAACTCATAACGGCCGGTTTTCCGGTTTTATGGTGTGTATTTTCCGGTTTTATTCCCCACCTGGACGGGACGCCTGTCCGTCACAGGGTCACTCATTTCCGCCACCTGAGTGGACGAGAGCAATGTGAAATGAAGTGCTTTGCTCAAGAACACAACACGTCCCCTGGTCCAGGAATCGAAACCACAATCTTACGACCATGAACCCAACACCGTAACCATTAAGCCACGCGCATGTATGTATGTATGTATATATGTATGTATGTATGTATGTATGTATCTATCTATCTATCTATCTATCTATCTATCTATATATATATGTATGATTTTTTTCCTTGAGTTTAATTAAAATTCTAGAAAGAGATCAATCCCGTTGCTAACGAAGCAACGAGACATTTAGAGTTAAGAGAGCTCCCAGCGTTTGTGAATATGTGGTTGAGTTGGTGTGTACGTTTAATTATCGATGCATACACTCAAATGTGTGTGCATCTATTCACACAAGAACCTCACATGGAGAATTTCTGGAATGTCTTACAGATCTTCATTGTACCACAAATAGATTGGATTTGGAAAACCGGTGTTAGTTTCTTTCGCTTCATTTTCCGTGAAACCAAGTGTTCCTAGGATGTTGTGCAAATTTGTTGATACATCATTTAAGTACTTATCATTGTAAGTAGAAACCATGTTTCTTAGTCAGGGTACATTTGTATGAATGTATGTATGTATGTATGTATGTATGTATGTATGTATGTATGTATATGTTTGTATGTATTGCACATTCACCATCAAAAATATAAAGGCTTTTTTATGAAAAGTAGCGAAAATAAATACAATGAGATGAACTGAAGTAGATATTAAGAGGAATTAAATTCATTATTTTGAATTGTTAAAGAGATTGAAAATCAAACCGGTGTCGTCATAGCTGTTCACTGGCTTTAAATGCGCACCGATTATCAAATATAAGTATGAAAATATAAACTCAAATTAGGCAATCTTACGCATACATTTATAAATTCGACTTAAAATGCGTATACATATATTAATGCATATCGACGCATATTACTCTTTACTCATTTACTCTTTTACTTATTTCAGTCATTTGACTGCGACCATGCTGGAGCACCACCTTTAGTCGAGCAAATAGACCCCAGGACTTATTCTTTGTAAGCCTAGTACTTATTCTATCGGTCTCACTTTTGCCGAACCGCTACATTACGGGGACGTAAACAAACCACCATCGGTTGTCAAGCGATGCTGGGGGGACAAACACAGACACACAAACATATATATACATATATACAACGGACTTCTTTCAGTTTCCGTCTACCAAATCCACTCACAAGGCTTTGGTCGGCCCGAGGTTATAGTAGAAGACACTTGCCCAAGGTGCCACGCAGTGGGACTGAACCCGGAACCATGTGGTTGGTAAGCAAGCTACTTACCACACAGCCACTTTTTTTAAATATTCATAAAATATAAAAATACATATGAATAAAACCGTGTGTGATACGTATGGAAGGAAATGTAAGAAAAAGAGGACTGATAAAAAGAGGACAGAATTTATTATTATTATTATTATTATTATTATTATTATTATTATTATTATTATTATTATTTCATCATCATTATTATCATCAATAAAATCATCAATTTCACCAAACCCGACACTACCACCATCACCACCGCCAACAACAACAACAACAACAACGCTACCATCACCGCCACCACGACCACCACCACCATCATCATCATCATCATCATCGTCGTCGTCGTCGTCGTTGCTGTTATTATTATTGTTCTGTTTTTTGTTGTTGTTATTATTATTATTATTATTATTATTATTGTTGTTGTTGTTGTTGTTGTTGTTACTACCATTGCTATTTATCAGAGTTTACTACATTTATAACAAAATCATAATCTTTCAGAAAACATTTTGTATTTTGTGATTTCTATTCTATCATTTTATTTTTATAACATTATGGCTACACGTAAAATGAACTAAAAAACAAAAAAGACAGAATAAACTATATTTTAGAACATCTACGTTTTTCCACCGATCTTTTTCTTTTTTTTTTTTGTTAAAGACAAATTCAACACTGTCACCAAGAGATCCATTAAGTGCTATTATTTAAAGCAACCACATCATTATTTCGTATATTCGATCTTATTTTCACGTAGACATCTTAAACAACTTTCTCAATGTCTCCACAAAACGTCTCTGTCTCTTTCTCTTTCTCTCTCTCTT
>NC_068982.1:22165487-22166488 GCF_001194135.2 Octopus bimaculoides
ATGACCGAAACAAGTAAATGAATAAAAGAATACAAATAAAAAGAAACAAAAAGAAACAAAAGGAGACAAGTCATAAAATATGCAGCAGATACAAACGAAATGGAGTGACTCTTTGAAGCAACGATGCATCAACAGCATCACCACCAACAAACAGCAGCTACAGCAGCATTTTCGTAACCATCGTCGCCATCACCAACAATAATCGCCATTGCAAATACCACCATAACACAAACGAAAACGAAATCATTGACTGCACTTGCATAAACGCAAGCAATGAAAACACCTAATGGATCACATACATTAACATAAAAGCATAACAACAACGTTATATTAACATATAGAACTCCGGAAGACATAAAAATTGTCGTGATATCACAACATACAAACATCTTAAAAAGTAAATACTGCAAAGGAGCGGCAGATTTCAGGGAAAATAGGAAGGAAAGAATGTAGAAAGAACTGCTTGTACAAATACAAACGACGGGCTGGAGGAACGGAAAACCTCTCTGTGTAACGCTTAAGACAATTTGTGCTTTCTCACCTGATGTATATGGCTTTCTATGCACATATATGTTCGGCCAAGCGTGATATTTCTTTCTTGGCCGGACGTTGTACGTGTAACATCGTTAATCATCCCTGTACCTGTGAAATTTTGTATTCCTGCCATAAGGCCTTATTTCCACAACGCCAGCTTAATTTAATTCTGCCTGAGTCGAAAGGCATCTGGTGTTATGTCCTCTTCTATTATTTTATTGCATTTGTGTAACATTGTTCGTTGTTTTTTCCCCCATCCTTGTTTTTGTATACATTCGCTGCTTTCTTCCAAGAAATCTAATGCTCTTAGCTTAGTCCTGGGTGGAATTTGAACACAGAAGGTAAAGGCGGACGAAATGCAGCTAAGCATTCTGCCAGCTCGCTACCTTACATACATATGTTCATACATATATAGATTTACATGTGTGTGTGTGAATATATGTATATATGTGTCCATATATATTTAT
>NC_068982.1:22167250-22169081 GCF_001194135.2 Octopus bimaculoides
TATAATGCCATGCTTGTACATAAGTATATATATATATATATATATATATATATATATGTATGTATGTATGTATGTATGTATATATTTATATATAAAGAAAGAGAGAGAGGAGGAGGATGGAAAAATAGAAGGGTGAGCGGTATACGGTCTTTTACTTTCTTACTAGTTCTAAGTCTCGACTGATGTATGATAGAGTACCACCATTACTATTTCTCTTGACTATATAGCTGTTTGCATACTTGTGTGTTTGTGTATGTGTGCGTGTATGTGTGCACGTATGAGTGCGTGTGTGTGTGTTTTATGTTCTTATTCGTTTGTATGTGTGATATGTGCTCGTATTTGTTGTATCTGTTTGTGTACGTTTGTGTTTGTGAATGCGTCAGTGTGATACATTGACCTTGTTCTCTTCTCTCTCAACAGCTAAAGTTAAACGTTAAAGACCAAGTTAAAATGACGGAGTCATTGAACCTATATTATTACAGGGTGTGTCCAGATTATGCTCGCTTTTCTTCACAATTCCCTCTTTGTTTACTTAGTAGAAAATTAATATATCTCATGAACAATGCCTCCATTATCAGCGGAAATGATAGCATTATCTGGAGCGTTCCACTGAAGGAGGTTGTTGAGCTGGTACAACTGCAGTGTTGCTTTCATTCTCGGTATCGCTGTCGTTGTTGTTATTCAGCCGCAGGTCAACGCTGATTGAGCAGAGATATACGATAGAAAGTATTCCTGCCATGCCTATCCCGTCATTTCGAGTCAATCGTACATTATTCACATTTTTAAGGCCGCAAAACGTAATTCGAGAAAGATAAAGTTTTTAAGATATTAGGGCCTCTTGCTGCTATTTCTAGCTGGTCGATCCACTTTATCTTCTACACTGGTTTGTTGAATTTCTTCCATTTCATAGGCTGCTTGTTCTGGTAGTGATGGTGATGGTGGTAGTAGTGGTGGTAGCGGTAATAGTATGAGGGATGATGGTGATGCTACTACTAATACTTCTAAACTTCAGCTCCTGGTGATGGTGGTAGGGTGTTTGTCGTTCAGCCTTAGTTCTTGTAAATAATAATTGCTTATAATTCTCATTACAAAAGTACTATTTTACTGTTGATTATGAATCCTTCTCACCTCCCTCTCTGTCTGTCTGTCTATCTCTCACTCTCTCTCTTTTCCTCTGTCATACCCATGCGCGCGCATGTGTGCACCCCTTGCTCTCACTTTAATTCCCTGTTCCTTTTTCTCTTTTATATGAATAAATACATATTGACATACAGGCAATGTGCTTACTTATGTACAAGCATGGCATTATACTAAATTATTTTACACTCGTACACACACACACACACACACACACACACACACACACACACACACACACACACACACACACACACACTGCCGTTGATTAGTTCCAAGAGGCCATCGAAACTAGTCTGTAGATGCCAGACCAGCAAGGGGAAGCGGCTGACCTCCCCTGTTCGAAGACTATAATGGACACAGATTCATGTGTCACATAGCTAGCTAGAGGTGATGGCCTCTTCGAGCTAATCAGCGGCAGCATTTGTCCTATTTTTTGGACTGTCATGTTGGCTTGGCGATAACTATTAATATCCAGTACCGCTGCCGTAGTCTCCTTTAGAAAGACTTAGAAATTTTAATATTTCTAAACGCCAGTATTTTAATGGTGGCAGCTGATGAAGGATATGTTTTCTATGTGGCCTGCTTGTTTTTTGTACCTTGTTTATCATTTTGTCTATGTTTTTTGAAACGTCACGTACCCAGATATGTATCTATATGTACATGTAGATGAAGGTACGTACATACATGTACA
>NC_068982.1:22169337-22170403 GCF_001194135.2 Octopus bimaculoides
TAGCTGAGCTGTATTCCGTTAAGAACGTATCAGAGTACAAAATAGAGCTCGTTCACCGTTGGAATTACCAGATAGCCGGCAGTATTAAATAGGTAAGCAGTTACTTAATTTAAGCTTAAATCCCGTGTATATGTGTTGTATCGGTACATGTGTAGTGGTCATTAAACAGTTCTCGACTCGTACTTCCTCTTCTTTTTGACTATATCTATTCTTTCCTTTATATATATATATGATATATATATATTCGCCATGATACATCGCTGACTACTACACACATTTTTTTCTCTCCTTGTGTCTTTCTGTGTTCCTTTCTGTGAAAGAGCGTAGGCTCGAAACGTTAAAAACTTTTTCGATTCTCGAGCGTTATATTAATACATCTGTTTGTTTTCTACACCACCTGCCTTCGTCAGTTGTTTCTTTTTTGTGAATTATCTCTCTCTCTCTCTCTCTCTCTCTCTACACACACACATAGAGAGAGAGAGAATATATTTTTTCTTTATATATGGGTGTGTGTGTGTGTGTGTGTGTGTGTGTGTGTGTGTGTGTGTGTGTGTGTGTGTGTGTGTGTGTGTGTGTGTGTGTGTGTGTATATATATATATATATACAAATATATGGCAGTGTGTCAAAATTTATGTATGTATGTATGTATGTATGCATGTATATATATATGTGTGTATGTATGAATTAGTAGCATATCATTAATTAATTTAATGTTGAAGTGAATCGAACGGTTTTTTGTGTGTTCCTAAATGGCTTATAAACATCTCCCGCGCTGCAATTATTTTTGTTTCAGCACACGACCTCAGATCAAATCACTTGCTATGAAAGAACATCTCCATTAATTAATTGTAGACCAGAAAGTATTTCTATTCTTATTCCAACACAATTCAGTAAATGTAACCTCTAGATAAAACGCGATGTCTAATATCCAATGGATCAAAATCTCGACATTTTAACGTCTTGACATCTTGACATCTTCTGTGTTCAAATTCTACTTACTAATAGCCATGCTCTCTCTCTCTCTCTCTCTCTCTCTCTCTCTCTCTCTCTCTCTCTCTCTCTCTC
>NC_068982.1:22170564-22175308 GCF_001194135.2 Octopus bimaculoides
TATATATATATATATATATATATATATATATATATATATGTATATGTATATGTATGTATGTATATCTTTCCCTCTTTCTCTTTCTCGCAGCTCTCATATATATTAACAATATAAGTGATGAAAAATACCCAGGGGAATTTTTCTGCCTTCTGAATGGAAATGCTGTCGGTTTTCTCTCTTACTGGCAGATTATAGATTTTAAAGAAGCCTTAAAGAAGCCAGAACAGAACCTCACTCAACTAATCGCTCGGATAATTTCATTTGATCGCAGTAAAACACCAGAGTATTGCTTTTAATATAGGCACAGTACTAAAGGTTGGAAGAGAGGTGTAAATCGATCAAATCGACTTCAGTTTTTGTTGCTTATTTGAATGCTCTGAAAGGGAAAAATGTATCCCATATGACGATACGAGAATCCAATGGAATCATCTTTTCTTTTCCCTACCAAAACAGTGATGGTGTGTAGTCGAAAAACTATCATGCATGGGCAGTTACTGGTTTTCACAAACAGTCCTATCAAAACCTTTGAGATTGGAGTGAAACTTCCTAGATCCGGATATTAAATCCAGTGGAGGCGTGTGGCTTAGTGGTCAGGGTGTTGGACACATGATCGGAACATTGTGGTTTCGATTCCTGAACTGGTTGAGACATTGTGTTCTTGAGCAAAACACTTCATTTCATGTTGCTCCAGTCTACTCAGCTGGCAAAAATAAATAATCCTGCGACAGACCGGTGTCCCGTTCAGGTGGGGAATATATACACTCTGAAACCGGGAAACCGGCCCTTTTGAGTCGGTATGATTTGAGAAGGTAATCTTATTTTACTTTCCGATTAAGACGAGTTATTAATGGTTTGAAGGTTCATTAATTATCAATGCATTTTTGAAGTTTAGCGCGTACTTAAAATATAATAGACATGAGAAAAAATATGCCTGATCATAGACATCGCGTGAACTGGCAAACATAGGGTCGTCGAAAAAGCAGTGACTGTGGAGAATATTGTTGACGCTTGTAAAGAAGTCTAGCATCATTAAAACTGATAATTGTGTTGAGAAATAGAAATTAAAAGAGGGAGAAATACACACACACACACACACACACACACACACACACACACACACACACACACACACACACACACACACACACATACATATATACATACAGGGTGCGGTGGGTAAATTGTTGCCATTTTATATGTTTAAACGAAAGAAGAAATTAAAAGAAGGAGAAAGAAATAGTATGGAGAGTAAAAATTGTGCGGTCAGTTTGAAAGATATACGAGAGCAAAGACAGACACAGAAGACCGGTAATTATGAATGCGAAGGAGTGATTTGAAATGGAAACACTTATATGTGCGGCACAAGAGCAAGCATTAAGGACAAACTATGTAAAGCGCAGAATTGATAACAAAAATTACAGCGAGAAATGCAGAATATGTAGTGGGGGAGGTGAAACAGTGTGGCACATTGTTTGTTTGTGAGTGCTTGAAAGTGGCACAACGTGAATACAAAAGGCGACATCACAATGTGGTAAGAATGATTCATTGAGAGCTTTGTGGTCATTCTGGCCTTGAAAGATCAAAGACGTTGTATGATCAAATCCCAGATTGAATTACTGAGAATGAGGACTGCAAAATCCTATGAGATGTAATGATTTAGTATGATTATCAGATTAGACAAGAGAAATCCGACATTGTTGAGGTAAACAGAAATGGAAAAATGCCTGATAATCGACATATCATGTCCTGGTAAAAACAGGATCGAGGAGAATAAAGAAAACGTGAACTAGGATGATTTGAAGTGGAAAGTATGCAAGTTATGCTACTCAACCTGAAGAAAATTCTAACTGGGCCCCACCTGCTAGGTCATGGTATGTTTATCTTGATGAGATCACCATATCGCGCACATATCAAAGTGGGCGGTGATGCGGTGATCATTACAGACACGGCTGACAGACGGGTCTGTCTCACATGTGACAGCAGCTGTTTGACAGAAACCCACAAGTCATCAATGCCCGAACACTGAACGAGAGCGTGCAGAAAGGTTTCTTCACTCTGGGCACATCTCAGACAACCCCGTCTGACAGCATCCTTACCTATAGAGTTTATCTCGAACCAGTTGCGTCCGCTGGTAGCATTGCCAGGCCAAGGACATCTAAAAATTATCCATCATAGATTCCAACCGGAACGTCCTCCGGAACAGACGACTCAGTTCGTTCTCATCAGCGACCAGAGTCTCCCTCAAGAGCATCGTCGCACTAATACTTTATAAATTTCTAAAGCGGAACATCCACCGTTCTCATTGCCCGATTGGTAGAGGGCTGTGAGCGCCTGATGACATTCTAAGTGCCAGGCGCCCAGTCTCGTATTTTTCTTCATCCAGGAATCCAACTCCGTCAAGGAGACGAGTTGTGTAAAGACGAGCCTCACAAACGGAGTTCAGACACGCTCACCGTTCAGAAATCGATGCAGGTGGCGTAACCTAAGAGGGTGTCTGTGCATTAGGAGCTACGGCATACCTAACCCGCCACTCAAAGGATGCTGGCAACAGACTGACCGCCTGACCATTGGAACGCTTCTCTTCCACAAGAATTTTAATTAAAGACGCTTCAGCCTGGCCAAGCAGTAACCGGGAAAAAGCATGACTGTCACGCAATAAATGATAACGGAGGAGATGTAAGCATACCAGGCAGTGGGTCTCATGGCTTCTGATGTTAACTGATTGGAAGTGTGATTATGTATATGTTTTTTCTTGGTATAAAAGATGGGTTACAGCAAATATTCTGCTCAATACCACAGATTTGCTTGCCAGTTACTTGACCTTAACCAGTTGATCATGTCTCTTAGTGGCTGACGATATGTGCATCTCTGATTACGAGCAGAAGTAATGGGGGAATATCATAGTCATGTGTTTAGAGGAATTCTTTTGGGTTTGGATAATTCACCTCTGGAAACAGGGGTGTTTTACTTAACATCATTAAACAGCCCTTGTCCAAGGACCTTTTGAGCGGGATGGGCTTCTCAACGTGAAGAAAATTGTAATTGGACCCCACTTGCAAGGTCATGTACTGTTTATCTTGATATGAGATCACCATGTCGCGCACATATGGTTGTGATGCATGTGCCTGGTGTACCCTTATCAGACGGGTAGTCATGATGGGTATATCAGGCTTTGTATATTTTACCCCAGTGTCACTTTGATGGCATGCACTGCTCTTTCACTCAATAATAATAATCCTTTCTACTATAAGCACAAGGCCTGAAATTGGGCGAGGAGGATAATCGATTACATCGACCCCAATTTTTAATAGTACTTAATTTCTCGAAAGAATAAAAGGCAAAGTCGACATCGGCGGAATTTGAACTCAGAAGGTAGTGGCAGACGAAATAACGTTAAGCATTTCGCCCAGCGTGCTAACGTTTCTGCCGCCTTAATAATGACACGGTTTTGCCTATAATTGGTGCACTGGAAACTGTAAGCAAAAATATAGACAAATGGTTGAAGGAGACTGGAATAGTATGTCCTTTAGGGCTTCTAGAGAAAGTTTGCCTCTTAGGGACAGGAAAGATTATCAGTGGGATTATAAGCACTTGAAAGCTTATTAAAAGCTAGTAGATGCCTAAGGTTACAGGTAGTAACCCGCATAAATCCTGCTGGGAGTAAGAACGAGCTGAGTCAAATAAATAATAACGATAGTAATCCTTTATACTATAGGCCAAAGGCCTGAAATTTAGGGGAGGGGGCCAGTCGATTAGATCTCCCCCAGTGCACAACTGGCACTTAAATTTTCGGCCCCGAAAGGATGAAAGGCAAAGTCAACCTTGGAGGAATTTGTACTCAGAACTTAGTGACGGGCGAAACGCCATTAAGCATATCGCCCGGCGCGCTAACGATTCTGCCAGCTCGCCACCTTAATTATAAGGGTAATGATGGTGATGATTATGATGATGATGATGATGATAACAATAACAATAACAGCAAAAAAACATTAGAAAGAATATTAATAGAAAATAATGTGATTTCTAATATAAGCACCAAGAAGTCTAACATTCTTTGAAAGTTAACTGTCTATTAAATGGGTGCCCTTGAATGGTTGGTCTTTATTTTATCCGAAACCCGGAATGATGAGAGGTGAGCTGACTCTAGTGGTAAAATAATAATGCTTCCTCTACTTGTATAAACTTGTATAAAGACACTAGAGGAATGACATTCCGAAGACTAAAGAAAACAAACAAAAAAAACAGAAAATGCTGGGAAGTTACAACAAGGAAGATAAAAAAAAGAATGTAACTCTAAAAAAATTAATATCCGATTAAAAATATAACAAATATGATAATAACAATAATAATTTAAATAATACAATAAAATTACATGAAAGTATGTGGCTATGGGGGGATCGCCGTAGAGAACTAATTATTAGACTGCAACAACAACGGAACGTTTTGATTATGCTCAACACGTAGTGATGTGCCTTTTACCTGCTGTCAGTCTACAAATGAATAATAATAATAATAATAATAATAATAATAATAATAATAATAATAATAACAATAATAACAGCAAGAGTAGTAGTAGTAGTAGTAGTAGTAGTAGTTCATAATAACGACAAAAACAATATTAATATTGATAATAATAATACTAATACTAATAATAATAATAATAATAATAATAGTAGTAGTAGCAGTAGCAGCAGCAGCAGCAGCAGTAGCAGTAGTAGTAGTAGTAGTAGTAGTAGTAGTAGTA
>NC_068982.1:22175318-22176057 GCF_001194135.2 Octopus bimaculoides
TAGTAGTAGTAGTAGTAGTAGTAGTAGTAGTAGTAGTAGTAGTAGTAGTAGCAGTAGTAGTAGTAGTAGTAGTAGTAGTAGTAGTAGTAGCAGCAGCAGCAGCAGTAGTAAGAAAGTAATAATAATAGTAATAGTAACAACGATGAGGATAATAAAGTTTTTAGACGGCAATCTTTCAAAGAATTGGTATAAATTTTCCTTTTCCATAATTAGCCTCATTGAAAGACTCAGATCATATGAGGGAAAAAAAAACCCAAAAAAAAAAACCAGAAAGTCTTTCTCTGAGGCAACAATGTCGATTATTATTATTACTACCATTATTATTATTGTTGTTTTTGTTGTTGTTGTTGTTTCATGGGTTTTGTTTTGTTGTTTCAGCTGATGTAGCTGTTGATGGTGATGATGAAGTTGATTACACTGTTATTCTGATTATTTTTATTGATATCATCATCATCGTCATCGCCATCATCATCATCATCATCATCATCATCATCATCATCATCATCCTATTTTCGTTCTTTTATCTTTTTGTCATATTGATTTTCGGGAACGGTGTCTGTTTTTAGATGGTTTTGTCTTTTTGTTGTTTTTCTTTTAAGTCATTCATTATTATTATCATTATTATTATTATTATTATTATTATTATTATTATTATTATTATTATTATTATTATTATTATTGCTTGGTTTCAGGGTTGATACGTCATTTGTATTTTTTTATTTATTTATTTATTTATTTT
>NC_068982.1:22176511-22181008 GCF_001194135.2 Octopus bimaculoides
GAGAAGGTTCCCAAAAACGATGACCTTTTAATTAAAATGTTTTAAAAATCTATTTAATTTTCTTTCTTTTATTCAAGGGAGAGAAACAATTCATTGGTTTCTATTTTTCTCCGAAGGCTATTTGTCTTCGAAGTTCTTTGCAATATATTGTTTTACTAATTCAAGACATTTATTTAGACTCAAACTGCATTTCTGTGACCACCAACCAAATATGCACTGAATTATTGAAGTTGTTATGAGAAGTAGAAAAGTTGAAACAAAATAGAAATGAATTAAGAAACTGAATCAAGAAATTCAATTGCAACTTATTTTGTGGGTGTTATTTTGTTTTCTTAGTTTGTTTTTTTTTTATCAAAAACTTTTAACGATTCACTACAACAGACGACAAAACCAAAGTTATACAATGTCGCCATGATGTTTTAATAATGCAAACTGCCACAACTAAAGAAAAAAGAAAGAGAACAGCATCATTTGGCCTATTTTAAATTAGAACATTGCTTGAAGTGCTAGAAATAGTAGCCAAATTTCCATCATAATGCACTTAGCCACCGCATTTATTGCAATAAGAGACTCTTTGGAAAATTGTTTCTCCTCTAAATGTAAGGTCACAAATTTAGGGAAAAGGGATCAGTCAATCAAACTGACCCAGTAGTTGTCTTATACTTTATTTTATCGACGTTGGAAGGATGAAAGGCAGAGTTTGCTTCAGCAGGATTTGAACTTACAAAGCAGACGGCTCTGTCATATAACGGAAAATTTATTGTATCCAGCTATAACAATTATGTCAATACACCATCCTTATGCCTTGGGTAACAATGTACCCAAGATTGTTTCTCTCATATCCAGAAAAGGAAGGGTAACGTGCATGACATTTTTTTCACAGAGACTCCAAGATGGGAGATGGCTGATGTGAAGGAGAAACTGAGCTCATGGCTTGGTGCAGTAGAAACCTGTGTATTAAAATACCGACTTATCTCGGACTAGGAAAAGTTTGCTGCGGAGTGGATTCTGTTAAATGCATCAAAGCGCTAGGTGTAGAGTGTTAAATAAGCCGATGGATTAAGTTAACGTGTGATACAGCGAGTAACAAGATAAGACTATCATATAGGACTGAAGGCGGCGAGATGGCAGAAACGTTAGCACGCCGGGCGAAATGTTTATCGGTATTTCGTCTGCCGTTACGTTCTGAGTTCAAATTCCGCCGAGGGTCAATGTAATCGACTTAATCCCTTTGTCTTTCCTTGTTTGTCCCCTCTATGTTTAGACCCTTGTGGGCTTATAAAGAAATAAGAAATGGAAGAAATAAGATAGGACTATCATAGCTGAAATGCTTTCCATCATAAATTTGCTTGATAAAGGCTAACGTAGGAGCTAAGTAGTAAGGAACACACTGTCTTGTTGCTGTTGTTTGGTCTCAAGATTAGACCTGACGCAGTACGAACAAGATGCTTATGACCATCCTGTTTATTTTCTTTGTTTTTTTTTTATATATAGAACGGCTATTTTTTAAGGTGGTAAGATGTTGTCTGAGGAAAATTTCTTTGTTATTTGTAGCTGATCGAGCGACCACTTGTTGGGTCGTATAAAAGAACATTGTGAAATATGATGACTGAAGCATTAACAAAGCATAAAATTATACATTTCGTTCAAATGCAATTCTATACTAAATAATTAAAAATATATCAGAAACAAAAATTGAATTTTGTGATAACAAAATTCCATAACATTGAAATATGACTAAAAATTTTGAGTAAAACAGCATTCAGCTAGATTAAGATAAATAAACAAATGAAATCTGAAAATCGATTATACAAAACTTCAGAGAAGCAACAATTCACAGCATAATCAGATGCGTCGTTTAGATAGCCGTTACGATGAGTTCTTTACGATAAAAACTTTCTCATATATTTCAGTCTTATCGTCAGTTTATCAAAAATTTCCAAAACACACCTATTGAAGTAAAGACTATACATTGAACAATGGATTATACAGCGTAGTGGAATCCGTTTAACATCTAGTCGGGCATGAAACACTAAAATGCTAATTTGTTTAAACCAACTATTTGGATTTTGAACACCTTGCATGGCAAGTCTATCAACTTAACTAGCATCTTTTCAAAGCAAACTTCAACACCAGGCTGTAAGTTTCTAGAGTAAATTTGGCAGAGAAGAGTTAGGAATGAATTAACCAGTAGCCATTAGTCTGTCTTGGAAAGAGTCGCGCCATACATGAAGAGTTCAAAATGGTGTAAAATAGGTTCGATCAAGAAATATCATAAAAGGGCATTCAGAAAGCGCAAACCTCCGCCAGGGCAGCACTAACGTTCTCTCAACGATTAGCCAGCGATGATTTTTAAAATGAGAATATCTGAAATAAACTCGACTGCTCTCACAACCAAGAATACTAAAAATGAACCGGTTCTCAAAAATTGAGAAAGAAGAGGAGAACTAATCCAGAATCCTTGTCCGGTACCGAATCGATCCCAAAATCTAAGCAGTTTATGTCAGTTACAAGGCCAAACATCCCTAAAAGTTTCGTTCGAATTCACCGAGCGGTTCTTGAGATATATTGTCCACGAACAAATAAACACGACTGAAACAATACCTCCGCCTTCGCTAAGGCGGAGGTAATAAACTATATCACACCATTCGTAATAAAAAATTTAGAACTTATGTAGACATGCAAACGCTACGAACATTTTCGCCATCTCTCTTCTTGGGATAACGCAAAGAGCACAGTCAATATCAGATATCACATTGAGTGACACGCTGTTATTGTATACTTTACTTCAGTAAAATTACGACAGACTTTGCTGAACATCCTTCTCAAAATTCCTACATATTAGCATGAATGTGTGTATATATACATAGATATATATATAGACACACATATGTGGACATACACACACAAACGAGTGCACACTCACACACACACACACACACACACAAACACACACACACACACAAACACACACACACACACACACACACACACACACACACACACACTTATATATATATATATGCGTGTGTGTCTTTTTACGTGTCCATATATTTCTAAACACGTGTGAATGTGTGCATGTGAGTATATTTGTGTGTGAATATGTGCACCTTTTAGAGTACTTCCCGATCAATTCTTCAGAAAAGCAGCGGCACCCGTCTTGTAAGATTGGTATATCAATGACTATATTACTCTACCCTCCAAATGATGAATCATGTATTATATTTGTATTTTATTATAATTGTATTTTCCTTCTCTTTATAACAGAATCAGCAACTCGATTGTACACATACACACATAGACAATCACGTATACAGAAATATACCTATACATATACATATGTGTGTGTGTTACTATACCCAAAGAGAGAGAGTATATATATACATATATATATATATATATATATATATGTATATGCTCACTCAATTTGTCTCTCTCTTTCTTTCTCACTCTGCCCCTCTCTCTCTCTATCTCTCTCTCTATCACTCTCTCTCTCTCTATCACTCTCTCTCTCATTCATTCTGCCTCTCGCTCTCATTCCCTCTATCTCTCTCTTTCTCACACGCACGCGCGCGCGCATACATTCGCGTACAGACACATACAAAGCCGGCATCGAAATATTTTATTTCCTATTTCTTTTGGAGTGACGAATATACAAACAAGGCGTTTATTTCATTTTAGTGGAAGAAGACATATTGAGGAATCGTAGAATTTTGAAGCTTAGCAAGAAAGATGTATGCGCCTGGCGAAATCCTGGTTACATAGGATTTCCTCACATCACTGCACATAATTAAATGATATAAGGAAAATTGATTGGAAAATAACTTGGGCGGTCCATAATCTATAAAGCATGTTAGCTGATCTGAAAACAGAGTAAATGGAAATAACGCATCGGTTTAGAAAGCTTCAGTCTTTCAGTAATGCATTTAAAGATATAGGTTAATCAGTTTTACACTGAACTGATGATTACTAAGAAGAAAGAAAACCAAATCAAAAAAAATCAATGATTTGTGAAATGTCGCAATTTATTGGATGCCATAACGGAAGCAGTCAATTTTGCATGGATCATTTCTTTCATTGTTTGTTGTTCTTTTCTTCATACTTCTTCTTACTATTATCGTTATTCTTGTGGCTGTTGGTTTCGTCTTGTTGCGATGATGTTGGGGTGGATGGCTGCGGTAGGGTGGGGGTTCTCGTTGTTATTGTCTTTTTCTACAATTATTTTTAATTTGAATATTTTCTCTTCTGTACAATTTTTGACTTTCTTTGGATTGTTGCTTTTTTTTCTGTTATTTTTGTTTTGTTTTGTTTTTTGTTTTGTTTTTTGTTTTTGTTTTTTTTTTGTTTTTTTCAATATTTCTTATTTGGTTTTATTGTTTGTCGTTTTTAATTCAACTTCACAAAGATATGTTAATCCAATCTATGAAGTTCTCTTCCAAAACTCTTAAGGGGCTGTCAACCTTAAAAACAAGTACTGAACATCAATTACTCGCACGG
>NC_068982.1:22181335-22182883 GCF_001194135.2 Octopus bimaculoides
TATATATATACATATATATACTTAGACATATATTTGTGCATGTATATATAGATATGTATATATATACATATATATATATATATATATATACACGTATATTCTTATACATTCATATACATATGTGTAGGAGTATATATATATATATATATATATATATATGTATATACATAGACGTCTATCTATGTATGTATAAATATATATACGAGCGTATTCTCGTATATACGTGTGTATGTGAGAGTGCGAGTATGATGTTTTATATATATATATATATATATATATAGAGAGAGAGAGAGAGAGAGAGAGACACGTACACACACACATATACACAAACATATACATACATAAATGTATATGTATGTATGATTATGGATACTGTTATATATGTGTGTGTGTGTGTGTGTATATACGTGCATGTGAATGTGGTATATATGTATTCAAATGTGTATGAACGCCTCTAAATCGATGTATGGGTCTATGTTTCTATATATGTCTATACAGCATTTTCTTCCATCAATTTTTTGTTTCTTTCATGGCTTCATTTGTCAATTTTGAGATATCTTTGTGGTCATATATTTTATATGTCTATGTTTTATTTTATTATTTTTTTTTAATCATAACCGTAACGTAGTAGACAGTACTGAGGAAATTATATAAAGAAAAAGCAGAAAAAAAAAGATATATTAAAGAAAAAAAAACTCATTCAAACAAGCTATACACTCTTACCCGTAAAACTAACCGGTTACTCACGCTCCAGGCTACATTTAACATAACTTAATTTAGTTTTTATCTCTCCCTATTATTACAAGTAGTGACAAAACATTTTAGCTGAACATAGCCTAGAAACTGTTCGGACACTTTGTTTTGTCTTGTCTCAGCTAACCAACTTAACACTTAGTTTCTACTAGCCTTATTGAAAAATCAATATGTTGACAACAGTTGTTTGGCAACAGCTTGACCAAACTCTTCCTTTTATCGATTTGTTTATCACCTGATAAACGAATCTAGAATCTAGATGTATCATTTTTATTATCTTTCTTCTTCTTGTTACTGTCGTTGTTGTTGTTGTTGCTGTTGTTGTGGTTGTAATTTTCTTTGTTTGTTTTTCTTGATGTTGTGGCAGATATTATTATTATTATTATTATTATTATTATTATTATTATTATTATTATCATTGTAATCATCATCATTATCATCATCATTACCATCATCATCATCATTACCATCATCATCATCATCATCATCATCGTCATCGTCATCACAATTATTTTGTATTATTCTTATGTTCTTCGAAGCTTCCTACTTATCTTGCAATCTAGTTTTCTCGTTCATCTACGTAGATTTTGATCATGTGAACCAATCTACATTTGAGGGTTTCACTATGAAATAACTGTATTGATGTACCTGTCTATTGACTTCCTTGGTCTCGAGCCAATACATCGTACGTACAAACACATATACACAGAAACACAATCACATATCTATGTATTTATATGTGTGTGTATATATATATATATATATATATATATATATATATATATATATATATAT
>NC_068982.1:22183234-22183722 GCF_001194135.2 Octopus bimaculoides
TGTGTGTGTGTGTGTGTGTGTGTGTGTGTGTGTGCGTGTATGTATGTATGTATGTATGTATGTATGTATGTATGTATGTGTGTGTATATATATGCATGTATAAATACATACTTACAGATATGACCTACATTAGAACAGCTAAGTTATGTCCTACATTGCAAAAAAAGTATTTATTATAAAAGTAGGCAAGTATAATGATGATGATGATGATGATGATGATGATGATGATGATGATGAAATGGATAGGGATAACATTGGTGGGGGATTATGGCGATAGTGATGGTAGTGATGGTGGCGGTGGTGGTGGTGGTGGTGATTTTGGCGGCGGTGCCGATGTTCGTGGCGATGAGGTTAATGACGATAATGGAGGTTCTTCAGATGTCTTCGGCAAAAATATTCAAGATTTTCGATCAAATTCTCCACTAAGCTCCTTTCTCTCTCTCTCTCTCTCTCTCTCTCTCTCTCTCTCTCTCTCTCTCTCTCTCTCT
>NC_068982.1:22183840-22184424 GCF_001194135.2 Octopus bimaculoides
TCTCTCTCTCTCTCTCTCTCTCTCTCTCTCTCTCTCTCTCTCTCTCTTTCAATTTTCTCTCTCGCATCCATTCTTTATACATACACTCACACAAGGAGATGCACACACATACATATAAACATCACACGCACACGCACACACATATACACATATGTATTACATATCACCACCACCACCACCACCACCATCACCACAACAGTTACTATCACCACAATACCCCACCAATATTATCAATGTTCTCGTCATCATCATCATCATCATCGTAGGCGCAGGAGTGGCTGTGTGATAAGTAGCTTGATTACCAACAACATGGTTCTGAGTTCAGTCCCACTGCGTGGCACCTTGGGCAAGTATCTTCTACTATAGCCTCGGGCCGACCAAAGCCTTGTGAATGGATTTAGTGTGTGTGAGTGTATGTTTGTGTGTCTGTATTGCCTTCCATCATCGCTTGACAACCGATGTTGGTGTGTTCACGTCCCCGTAACTTAGCAGTTCGGCAAAACCTACGAGAGAATAAGTTCTAGGGTCGATTTGTTCGACTAAATGCGGACCTACAGCATGGCCGCAGGCAAGACAACAAATAA
>NC_068982.1:22185072-22188856 GCF_001194135.2 Octopus bimaculoides
TGTATGCGTAACAAAATTTGTGTGTGTGTACATATATATATGTGTGTTTGTATATGCATTCAAAGATGTTTCTATGAGTGTGTGTGTTTCTATCTCCATGTCCTTGCGTATGTATGTGTTTCTATGTCGGTGTGCTTACCTCTGTGTGTATGTGTACGTTTTAGTGTTTGTGTGGCGGGGTGTAGAGATATAGCTAAAATTCGTCAACATGAGGTCCCAGCTTGTTTGCTGTCCGATGATTGAAACGAATAAGATTAGCAGAATGACTGTAAAGAATAAGAAAATGAATGAAGTGGTATTTTCTACAATATTCTTTCAATTATAAATGAAGAGAAAATGTCACCTGTATCTTTCGTTGATTTCTATAAATTATATTAAGCATAATAATACTGACTATTCTACAGATGTCTTTGACTAAAAGTAAGCTATTCGTTTGTTTGCTCATGAGAACGCTTTCAAATCCTCGCTGTGGCCATTGTGTTGAGAATAGCAGTATTGATTTTTTTTGACAAAATTAGGACAAGGTTAGAAATTTGCAAATAGTATTACTTACATCAAAGATTTTGTACAAATATTAGCTTTAGTATTACTATCCAGGTAATTTTTTAACTCCATGTTGACACCGATTTCGAACATACATTATCAAAGTCGTTTCACACATATCGATTCCATCTGCGTCTCAAACATTGCACATCTAGAAATATTATTATCTGGTGAGTTATTCAATGTTCGAGACTGGAGGTTCTAATCTGAGGAAACTTAACTATATCTAACAGGTCGAACGATTCCGTACAGTCTCTCTTGTCACCTGATAGTGACACCTTTTGCGCATCAAGCGACAAGAGTTCTAATATTTCAAATTCCTAGTTTTCTTATTATTCCATGCTTGTATTCCTTGAGATGTTATCGATCTCTGAAAAACGACCCTTAAATTGCTACACGGATAGGTTTTAAACTAAAAACAAAGGTGACCTGAATAAAGTTTCCAGAATTGCTAAAAGGGCGGTGAGCTGGCAGAAACGTAAGCACGCCGGGCGAAATGCTTAGCGGTATTTCTTCTGCCGTTACGTTCTAAGTTCAAATTCCGCCGAGGTCGACTTTGCCTTTCATCCTTTCGGGGTCGATAAATTAAGTACCAGTTACGCACTGAAGTCGATGTTTGTCCCCTCTATGTTTAGCCCCCTGTGGGCAATAAAGAAATAAGAAATGCTAGTGTTTAATATTACACTTAATGGAATGGAATAGTCAAGCATTACATACGTATGAAGCTCCTACATTGACGGGAAACGACTATCCAAGTCTTTTTCCAATAATATGCGAAGTGATTAAGTTGGAAAATTACATCGAAGAGAATCAAAAATAGGTAAGATATTTAGCTAAGGAACTTATCACCTGTTCTACAATAATGATCTTCGAAATTGCATGAGTCCCACAGTCTTTTATTTCCTTTAGGAGTCATAATTCATTATCAGTTATAATTCATGTACGTTTATAACCTCGTAATTCTCAGAAACTAGATTACACAGCCTCTGAGATTTGACCCATTCTTCCAATATCATCAACCAAAAATAAGCACTATCTATTCAGCTAAAGTTATCTTTATCAGCCGCAGGGTTTGCTAAAGGGACAAATAGAATCCCAGATACTGTACAACAAAATATATAAGCTGTCACTAGTGACAGCAAATGGCCATCTTGAAATCTCCTGTTAGTTGCTCTGTCTGCAAGAAAGAGAAGGTAACTCCTTTTGTAAATACACAAAAGACACTGGAAAATGTAGTTCGACATAAAGTATAAACTGAAACTAAATCTGTGAGATCAGGGGTAGATTGATTAGAAGTAGCTTGGGAGTTTAAGAAACAACAATCATCCTCGAAATATTCTAATGTTATACCATATATACATGCATATATATATATAGTGTGTGTGTGTGTGTGTGTGTGTGTGTGTGTGTACATACATATATAACATACGTGTGAAAAGTAATGCATAAAAATATCTGCCCTACGGGTTCAAATTTAGCAACGATGTGTCAAGTCTTAGCAAGTGTCTCAATGTAAAATCATTTCTAATAGAACAAGAGCAAAACTGGTCGGCAAGCAATTTGTAAAGAGCGACTCCGTTGTCACTATGAAGATATGACCCCGAGTATTGAGCAATAGAGGGTGATTAGAATACTTATAAATAATTTATTTGCAAAGTATACATTTCTAAATCACTCAGAGAGATTTATGCAGTAGTGATACGATAAAGTAGTTGTATGCTGTCAACTTAATGTGACAGTCCCCTGAAGGGAATAATACTACTGTTGGTTAGATCTAGGAAGCTGCACAGCTTCCTAGGTATAACCAACAGTAGTATTATTCCCTTTAGGGGACTGTCACATTAAGTTGACAGCATACAACTAGTTCAATTATTTATTTATTGTAACTTTTTCAAAGGAGTGGTTATGAGAGGAAAGCTTTTAGTATGAGGTTTTATTTAAAATTCGATATGGGCTCCGGATGTGGCTTCTTGAGTCGCCCCGGATTTATGTCAACTGATTTCACCAGGAACTTTTGTGGGATGGAAGACATTAAGCTGTCGTATTCGCCCTTCAAGCTCTTCCGAAGTCTTTGGTTTGGTAAGGGTGTTAAGTCGGGACTCCTAGCTGGCCACTCATGCGGACCACGACGACTGATCCATTTCCAGGGGAAGTGGACATTCAACCGTTTACGAATGACAAGAGCAATACGATTACAGATTAAATTCTCATATTTTAAAATACGATTACAGATTCATTTCTCATACTTTAAAAAACAAACACACAAAAAAAGGAGATTAAGAAAGAAACTACAATTAATAAACGATTTATGAATGTTTTAAAATAGGGAGTTACTTTTCAATTACCCTTTATATTGTGCCGTTGGGATTTCAGTCTACGCGAACCAACATAAGTCCTTAAAACATTTAGCATATAGCACATGCAGCCAACCTTACTAGATTTTCTGAGACTGTATTTTGAAAACGCTTTAAATCTGGTGCTTCCCGAATTTGGACATAGATAACCAGTTTATTTGCATGGTTGTGCAAGATGGTTCTACACCTTGTACCACTTGGAAGAAATTTTCCATGTGGATTTGCCAGTCATGTCACCCAAGGCTCCACTAAAAAACAGTAACGCTGGTATACACGGCATAACAGAAATATGCCTCATGTACATGCTTGCAGCTACATACACCACATGGTAGGAGCTTTGGTACAGTTTCCTTCTTTCAGATTTCACTAACAAGAACACAAAGAACTGGCAATACAAGAAGCCATAGAAAACAACCGCTCAAAATGCTATGCTGTAATATCGAAATCGGAAACACGTGGAAGCAAAGTTGACACATCAACCGCATAGCCAAGCGAGCGCCTGCATTTATTAGAGTATTTATTTATTTATTTCAAGTGGTTCTCCATAGAAATAAATAATTTTCAAAGGAAACTGATATGCAATTTCGTATAGAAATATTTGAATGCCAAATAAGGGCATAAAATAAAATCAGCTGGTCTTTTAAAAAATTTTTCTTTTAATACAAAATTTGATACAAGAAAAATCACTTCGTACAATATTCAAATATTCATAACTTTTAAGTTGTAGATATTATAGGTCATAAAACCATTGAAAATGTGTGTGAGTGTGTGCATATATACATATATACATACATATATGTATAAATGTAAGATCTTATTTTACACATACACACACATATATATACATACATATATATATGTATGTATATATGTATATGTATGTATAT
>NC_068982.1:22189747-22197021 GCF_001194135.2 Octopus bimaculoides
ATTGAATATGATTTTATTTCGTACTTTGATAAAAATTAAGATATTTGATAGATTTCGGAATTACGTAATAAAGAATGTCTATGTTGCGAATTACGTATGCGGGCGCGTGTATGTGTGTGTGTGTGTGTGTGTGTGTGTAACTTCATGTATGCTTGCATGTAGACATGTCTTCATGTATGCATACACGTAGATACACATAGATTTATAGATTTATATATTGCTGTTGTTGTGTGTGTAGGTGTACATGTGTGTGTGTATGTGTGTATGTGTGTGTGTGTGTGTGAGTGCCTTTTTCTTTCGTGCTTCCACTCATTCGTATATATATATGTGTGTGTGTGTGTGTGTGTGTGTATGCGTGTGTTTGCATGTATATATGCATACATATATATATATACAGATTTATACTTCTCTATGTGTATTAATATTTTTATAGATTTAATAAATAAATATATCTATATACACAGATATGCACATACAAATATATGTACATTTATATACATAGATACATACATACATATATATATATATATATATATATATATATATATATATATATATATATATACACACACACATATAAATATATATATATATATATATACACATACATATATATATATGTGTGTGTGTGAGTACATCCACACACACACAAACCCTCATGCACATAAGTATATGTGTGTACGCGCGTGTATGTGAAGACACACATGTTTGTGTACACATATACATGTGCTTATTTATGTCTGTATGTATGCATAAACGCAGAAACCTTTATACATACATACGCAAGCGCTTACATAGGGCTTTTTGGAAAAGGAAATCAACCAGCCAATTCGCACATTATACATACAATCTGTAAGTGCGGGCTGTAAAATTAGGCGAGACCTTTCGCAAGTTTTAATTGTAACTTGGTTCATGCACATTCCACTGATGGGCCTTTGTATCTCTGTTAAAAACCAGTCTCTGAACACAGTAACGATGAAGGATGATAAATAAAGAGTAAGAAGAGTAGTAGATGAAGAATGATAAATAAAGGAGAGTAGTGGTGTGGGACCAGCCAGCTCAGAGTAGCATGGGCTAGTATAGTGACGGTAGTAAAGGCAGAGTGAGGGGACAGCGTGATTATGAGCCAGAGATTGGAGCATTTGGCTGTAAGTGATATTTTGTCACTCAGTCAATTGGTTTCTAGGCTCATTTCTGGATGTTCTCTACAATGTCTATGAGTGTTGTAGCGGTACAGCTCCAAATCTGCGGATATCGCTTCATTCTGAGCCTATCTGAATCTTATAGTCTTTATATTTTGGCGGGATTGAAATACAGGTCGCGCTGAAATGAGTCGCACATCAGTCATCATTGCGTGTGTGTGTGTGTGTGTGTGTGTGTGTGTGTAGCCGAGGTACTCGTTATTAATACCATAGAGATTCCTTCTCTCCTCCGCGACGATCAGAAATCTCACTTTTACCGTCCAGAACCTGTTCCTTTGAGTAATGAATGCTTTAGTTCCTCAGATTACTCTTTTACTCTTTTACTTGTTTCAGTCATTTGACTGCGGCCATGCTGGAGCACCGCCTTTTAGTCGAGCAAATCGAGTCCAGGACTTATTCATTGTCAGCCTAGTACTTATTCAATCGGTTTCTTTTGCCGAACCGCTAAGTTACGGGGACGTAAATACACCAGCATCGGTTATCAAGCGATGTTGGGGGGACGTAAACACAGACACACAAGCATGCACAGACACACAAACATACACAGACATATATATACTTACACATATATACGATGGGATTCTTTCAGTTTCCGTGTACCAAATCCACTCACAAGGCTTTGGTCGGCCCGAGGCTAAAGTAGAAGACACTTGCCCAAGGTCCCACGCAGTGGAACTGAACCCGGAACCATGTGGTTGGTGAGCAAGCTACTTACCACACAGCCACTCCTGCGCCTATGTTTAAGACATTTATTTATTATTATTTCCTTTTTTTTTCTGTCGCTTGCCCCACCTTTTTGGACCTCTATCCCATGCACCTGTATATAATATTATTACAATATATACTTCTGGACATGAGGCGTTATGCTTGATAATACTGTTCCTTCAAATCTCGCGGTAGGGAAACTGAATGTTGTTTTCGAACCGCGTTAGCGAACCCGTTGACAGTTGGCTTACTAGTTATGGTATTTTTGCTGTTAAAGGTGCTAATATTAATGCTGGTGGTCGAAGCTGACTTTGTCTTTCAGCTTTTTGAGGTCTATAAAATACGCACCAATGGAGACCTGCGGTCGATGTAATCGACTACCCGCTTCTCTCGAACTTGCTGGTCCTGTGCCAAAATTTGTAATCAATATTAATGCTGGTGGAAGACAGCGAGCTGGCAGGGTCGTTAGCATGTCAGGAAAAAATTCTTAGCGGCATATCGTCCGTCTTTACTTTCTGGGTTCAAATTCCACTGAGGTCGATGAAATAGTACCAGTTGAACACTGCCGTCGATTTAATCGACCTACTACCTATCTACCTACCTACCTACCTACCTACCTACCTACCTACCTACCTACTCCCCCGAACTCGTGGCTCTGTGCCAAAATTTGAAATCATTATTATTATTATTAGTAGTAGTAGTAGTAGTAGTAGTAGTAGTAGTAGTAGTAGTAGTAGTAGTAGCATCATCATCATCAACATCATCATCATTATTATTATTTCATATATTCCAGATGCATTCAACAGATTAGGCTGTTGGAAAAGAAAAAATTCTAATATCAGGCAACAACAAGTAACCTTTGAAGCCAAGAAGCCCGCTAAATGTACTAGCTGTTCCTGTTTTCTGTTTTCTGGAGATGTACTAAACTGGGTCTTATGCCTGTATCCTTTATCCATCTGTTCAAATCTTTAGGGATAGTTCCTAATAAACCTATAACTACAGGGATACATTTTACCCGCTCTTTCCATTGTCTCTGTAATTCAATGACTAGGTCCTGGTACTTTGCTATTTTTCTATACTTGTCATATTGATTTTTTCATCATTTGAGACAGTAAAGTCAATTATCTGGCACTTTCTATTCTCTTTATCTACTACTGGTAAATCGGGCCTTCTAACTTCCAGTACTCTGTCAGTTTGAATGTTAAAGTCCCACAACATTTTGCATTTCTTACTTTCTAGAACTTTACTAGATTCATGTTCATAACATTTATCAGTATGTTCAAATCCTAGCTTTCTACATAACTCCTAGTGGATTACTATCCTTAGGTTGTCATGTCTTTTCTTGTATTCTTTCTGTGTCAGTATGCTACATTCACTTATATGAGTAACGCCTTCCTCTTTTGATTTCCATAACCTACATCGGGAATCTACTTCGTTTTTGTCTATCTCGGCTTTTATCCAATTTGTCTTTAATGCCTGATCTTGTGCAGCTACTAACAAACTCTGTCTCCCTTTTCAGCTTCCTTTTCTGCAACCATACCCATGTCTCACTACTGCTATTTGCTGCAAATATCTTTGGGAATCTACCATGCAAAGCCTTCTCCTGCCAGTCAGATAATTTGTTCTTTTTTTTCGGGTTTTCAAATTCGTTTAACTTTTTGGTTTCCCTATCTTGCTGTGAATTTAGCAGGTCTTAAACTTCTTTCACTTGTACGTACATAGAAATCTATCTCTGCTCAAGTCAACTCCACGCAGCCTTCTACTGATATTAACGCTCTTCCATATTCGTTTCTAAGTAAGTGTAATCTTGCCACTCCTGCCATTGGGTGGAGTCCTCCATTCACATTGCATTCTTTCCTAGTTCTTCTGTCTAGCTTTGCTAATTCAGTTTTTGTCCAATCTACAAAAGCCAATGAGTCTCTATGTAATGATACTGCTCAGATATTTACAAACTTTACTAGATTCGGACCATTTAGCTTTGACTTCATTAGCTTCCTCACACTTTTGATGTACTCCTTCTAAATTTTCGTTTTCATTTCTATAGTTAGAAGTCTGTCAGTTTCTAATACTCCTAGATACATATAACTTACCCTTTCTTTCAGTAATTTTAATGTTTCGCTATCTGGTAATTGGATGTCTTCACTGCTGACTACATGTCCCATTCTCAGGACTAATATTGCACCCCTATCTATGCCTAATTCTATGCCTATATCTCTGCCGAAATCTGATAGTTTATATTAAGAAATCTATCTCTTTCATTCTTACTAAAAAGCTTCAGATCATCCATGTAGGGCAAATGGTTAAGTCTTCCTTTATTATTTCTGAACAGGTGTAGGAGTGCCTGTGTGGTAAGTAACTTGCTTACGAACCACATGGTTCCGGGCTCAGTCCTACTGCGTGGCACCTTGAGCAAGTGTCTTCTGCTATAGCCTCGGGCCGACCAAAACCTTGTGAGTGGATTTAGTAGATGGAAACTGAAAGAATCCCGTCCTATATATGCATATATATATGTATGTGTGTGTATATGTTTGTGTGTTTGTGTTTGTCCCCCAACATCGCTTGACAACCGAAGCTGGTGTGTCTAGCACCTTCGGATGATCTCTACTCAACCGCTACACAGCTGCTACTCGACTGTTACTCAACACTCCTACTACGGCCAGACTACCTCTATTTATATGTCTTGAGAGATCCTACTTCTTCGCCTGGGGGCGTCGACACAACAAATATTAAAGGGGATGACGAGTCTTCTTGGAAGATTCTTGTTCTCATATTAACTTACCCTAATGTTGTGTCACCTGAGTAAAGATCTACCTTCCATTTCATTATTATTATTAATATTATTATTATTGTTATCATTCAGACATTGAGTGGGCAGAAACGTTAGCACACCGGGCGAAATGCTTAGTCGTATTTCGTCTGCAGCTACGTTCTGAGTTCAAATTCCGCCGAGGTCGACTTTGGTTTTCGTCCTTTCGGTGTCGATAAATTAAGTACAAATGAAACACTAGGGTCAATGTAGTTTACTATTTCCCCCATGAAAATAATTTCGGGCCTTGTGCGTATAACAGCATGAGGCCAGCAGTTTTGATGGAAGTGTGACAGTCGATTGTCTCGAAAGGACGAAATACAACATTGATCGCGGTGGTATTTGAGCTCTGAATGATTGGAGGTAATACAGCAAGGCATGTTGTCCGACACTCTTATGATACGTTCATTCCAACAGCAGCAACAACAACAACAACAGCAAAACAACAGTAACAGAAACAGCATCAACAATGGTTCCATTAGTCAAAATTAATCAACCATATTATTTAGATATTGCTGCTATGATCAAATCCCAAGAACGCGTTCTTTCCGTTCATTTTTTTTCTTTCTTTTATATATCTTCATCATTTATTTTATTTTATACCTTTTTTTTTTTCTTATTCTCACAACTGCACCTATTTACACTTGCTGCTGTGCCATTCCTCTACAATGTCATTACAATTCTCTTTCCGACGTTTTATTGTTGTCTGAATGCTATCACTCACCCAGAAGAAAATAATCAAAATGATTCCATTTTTTTTTTTTTTAGCTTATAGAAAATTACGTGGGTTTTCACATTCATTCGTTGTCTTCTGAATGCGTAAGAAGACATGCTAGTCTTCAGGCCATTCACATAGAAAATAGAAAAGAAAAAAAAATAAACAATTCTCAGAGAAGCATTTACATTTTCTCTGGAAATGTAAATGCTTTAAATTGCAATAAACTGCCAAAAGTGAACAGAAGGCTTGACATATTTATATTACTATCATTTATGAAGACGACAAACAGAACAGACACCTCAAGCTTGTTGCACGACGGAACAGCTTTGGCTCTTTTCAGTTTTTATGACCTTTGAAAAATAAGTTTTATGAGAATACCTCAGGCACACATAAACATATGTGTTCATAAATATATACACACGCACATACACAGTCGTACATACACATATGTGCATGTATTATGTATATATGTATATATGTACGTATGCATGTATATGTATGCATATGTGTTTATTTACGAACATATATATATATATATATATATGTTCATAACTACACATATATATATATGTACATATATACGTGTGTGTGAATGCGCGCGCGTGTGTCTATATACACGCGCAAAGCACACTCATACTCACAAAAACGCACACACATAGTTACATATGTGTGTGACTATGCATTTTGGTATACAAATTAAAAATTAAGCAGAAGAATTTGTAGGTAGGCAATTAGTGATTTATACTGTACACCTGCAAGAATATACGTGTGTGTGTGTGTGTTTAATATATCTTAGTATATTAACATATCATATCATTATAGTATCTTTTCTGTATTGAAAATATACACTTTAAGCGTATGAACTTTCGTGGTGCTAGCTTATCAACGGTTTTCGATTCTCATGAACTATTACGAGGCAAGCTGTCTCTTTAACCCTGAGTAGCTTGTAGACGCTTCTGAGGCGAAACAATACCTTACTGGTTAAATTTCGAAATCACGTGATAAAGGATTGCGCAACTATCACTTGGGGAGTATGAGTTAGCTTGTTGCGCCCGCTTCCCGTAAATATAATGCGGATAATGCTTTTTGTGTCTTTTAGACTTAATTTTGACTCCTATTTTTAGCAATCGCTGGTGCTATTTCCGCCGTTTATTTATTAATTCCTTTTTTGGTTTTTAATTGCTAGCGAGCCACTTATACTATAATGTGTTTAATATTTCTTAATATTTTAATATATCATTATAGTATCTTTTTTGTGTATATATAAAATGCATATAAGTAACAAGAAGGTCCAGGATGATGTTAATGATGCGCAGCTTTTCTTCACTCTAAACAAAGTAATCTCACATAACATCTCTATATACCTATCAATCTATCTATCTATCTATCTATCTATCTATCTATCTATCTATCTATCCATCTTTCTATCTATCTATCTATCTATCTTTCTATCTATCTATCTATCTATCTATCTATCTATCTATCTACATTGACGTCCTCGTTATTTATTTACGTTTCGTTCACCTAACTTCGATCCGCGTGGACTATACCGAACTGGCTTGGTGCCTCAATTTAAGTACCTAACTCAAATGAATCTTAATTTTATATGTATATATATATATAAGTGTAAACAGAGTTAGCGAGTATAATAACCGACTAAGGGATAAAATATCCGTATATACTATCAGTATCGGTTACCTGTATTATTCCCGCGCATTGGTGTGCAGGCACACCATACACGTAGAGTGCAGGTGACAACAGGATAAGCAAGAGTTTATCAGGAACCAATGCAAATAATCGGAAACGGCCGTAAGATATGTTACGTCATATATATATATATATA
>NC_068982.1:22197579-22198397 GCF_001194135.2 Octopus bimaculoides
ATATATAATATATATATATATATATATATATATACATAAATGCACGTATGCGTATGGTATGTACGTCTACATATATTCACATATATACATATATGTACATCTATGTACTTACATACATACATACATACATACATTACATATATTTTGAAATATATGAATCTTACACCAGAACATATATAAAATGTCCTCATCTCTGTGTTTGTTTGCGAATCAAGACAAATGCGATTAACTTTAAATTACATTTCTATGTTTCATAAGTTTTACAAATCAGATTCAAAACTACATTCTACAGACTAATTAATTTAAGAAAGATATCAGCGACAGTGGCAGCGTGTTTAAGATTCTTGCTGCCCAACCGTGTAGGTCTGAGTTAAGTACCGTGCAGAAAGAAATTCTCTTTTATGGTAGAAGGTGTAAAAACACTATATCTGCCCAGGGTTTTCCCTTAGTGGATTGCCAGACGTGTTTCTGCCATTTTAGCCTTCCTCAATGGCAAATACCGTATACTGATGGTGTTCGATTTCTTTGTAATATCTTGACGCTTAAAGCGAGAGACACAAAGTTCGGAAATGACCGCTGGTCAAGTAAATATTTGATTGTCAGAGATCGACGTCTTTCTAATACCAGTATTGAATGTCTTTGTAATAGCAATATTCAGTGTATCAAATTCTTTTTAAGTTGTCGCTCTGAAGTAGTTTCATCTTGAATTCATATACATAAGATGGTTCTTGCAGAGCATATTGGGACTTTCGCGAACATATTATCGAATAGAATAGATTTACATGTGAGTTTAAATATATATATATGTATGTATATAT
>NC_068982.1:22198730-22199433 GCF_001194135.2 Octopus bimaculoides
ATATATATATATATACATATATATGGGGGTTTAGTTCACAGGTGATCCAAACGGTTAGGCACGCTAGGTAAGTGCTGTAACGGATTAGTGGGGCTCCAAGGTTATAGCCGAGACGGTAGTTATGGAAGCACTGGAGATTTCCGATGCAGCAGATATATAATTGTTAAACAGGACATCAAACATTAAGTCAAAGCAAACATCTCAAGTCGTATACGATATTATTACAGGAAGAAATTCGAAATCTTACAGCTGTTTCTAGGATATCCTCGAGTATGGGATATTCCGTCACCAGAGACAAATAGAGGGGAAAAAATATGGAAAAGGAGAATGGTACACATTAATAAGATGATGACAGAGAGGAAGGGAGCAAGAGAATAAGGAGATGGAAAGAGAGAAGAAAAAAGAGGCATGAAAATTCATAGTTGAACTTTCCGAAGAAACCAACGCATGAGTCTTTAGGTGTAAGTCTGCGTATATCCATGAATTACACTCATGGATCTACGCAGGATTGCACCTAAGGACTCATGCTTTGGTTTCTATAACTTCGGAAAGTTGAACAGCGAACCTCTATGCCTCTTTCTTTTCTTCTCTCTTTCTATTTCCTCATTATTTTACTCCCTTCCCCTCTGTCATCGTTTTATTAATATGTACCATTCTCATTTTCCATATTTTTTCACCCAATTTGGGGGAAAAACGGGACTAG
>NC_068982.1:22202892-22205392 GCF_001194135.2 Octopus bimaculoides
TATATATATATATATATATATTTATATATATACATATCTATACATAGATATATACGCATGTATGCATGTATGTATACATAGAGAGAGCGCGGGGGGAGAGAGGAAGAGAGAAAACGAATGAATGAAAGATATTAGAATACAAATATGCTTAAGTGTATGCGTATATAATGCATACACACGTAATTATATGTTTGTGTGTACATGCGTGTGATTATGTATACGTATATATGTACATTTAGATGTTCATACACAGATGTACATATCTGTGTGTGTGGTGGGAGACGTTTGAATATATATATGTGTGTGTGTGCCTGTGTTCGCGTGTGAGAGTATATATACCTATTAGATGATACAGAACTAGCCATATGCACCGGTGCATGCATTGTGTACTCCCCAAAGTGTCTGCAATCGATGCAAGCTTCGCAGTGATTTCATATTAATGAAAGTTTTCTGTAAAGACGGAAAGTTCTGATTGACTTGGAAGAAAGAAAAAAAGAGAAAAAAGATGAAAAATAAAACAAAATCAACAAACAAATAAATAAATAAATAAAAGGCCATATTGAAGTAGTCGCTAATATTGCTGTTGCTGGTGTTGTTGTTGTTGTTGTTGTTGTTGATGCTGTTGATATTACTACTCCTGTGGTTGTTACTAATATTCTTAGCCTTGTTACTGTTGCTGCTGTTGTGTTCACTATTGTTTTTGGTTTTATTATTATTATTATCATTATTATTATCATCATCATCATCATCATTATTATTATTATTATTATTATTATTATTATTATTATTATTATTATTATTATTATTATTATCATCATCATCATCATCCTCATCATCCTCATCATCATCATCATCATTATCATTATTATTATTATTATTATTATTATTATTGTCGTCATCATCATCATCATCATCATCATCATCATCATCATCATCATCATCATCATCATTATTATTATTATTATTATTATTATTATTATTATTATTATTGTTATTATTATTATTGTGTTATTTTAGAAGTTGTTTCCTATATTTATTTCGTTTTGCTATTCTGTAGCTTTTGCCGCTATTTTGTTACTGTTTATTATTATTATTATTATTATTATTATTATTATTATTATTATTATTATTATTATTATTATTATTATTATTATTTTTCGTGTTCTTTAAATGTTACTGTTTTCATCTTGTTGGTGTTTTTTTTTTGCGTGTTATTTTTGATGTTGCTCCTGCTGTGCTTTTCTTTGTTTTTTACTAATATTCTTCTTCTTCTTCATGTTGCTGTTGTCCATGTTATTGCCGCTGTTGCTTTCTCACTGCACATATTGTTATTGTTGTTGTTGTTGTTATTTCCTGCAATTGCTGTTGTTTTTGATGGTCCTATAGTTGTTGTTAATATTGCTGTTGTTGCCGTTGTCGTCGTCGTCTGTCGTTGCTGCTGCTGCTGCTCCTCCCGCTTCTGCCCCTTGTTGATGTGATTATTACAGAAACGTTAAAGTATAGGACAAAATATCTTGGGATATTACTTCCTGCTCTCTACGTTCTAAGTTCAAATCACGACCATGTCAAGTTTACTTTTCATCTCTCCAGGGTCGATGAAATTAAGTACCAATGAAGTCCTTAGGTCAACAGCATCCACTGACTTACTTGTGGAGGCGCGTGGCTTAGTAGTTAGAGTGTCAGACTCATGACCGTAAGATTGTGATTTCGATTCCTGGACCAGGTGATGAGTTGCGGTCTTGAGCAAAGCACTTCATTTCATGTTGTTTCAGTCCATTCAGGTGTAGAAATGAGAACCACTTGTGAAGGTGCGTCACTTAGTGATTAGAGTGGTGCTGGATTCATGACCGTAAGATTGTGGTTTCAACCCCTGGGCCGGGTGATCTGTTGTGTTCTTGAGAAGCAAACACTTCATTTCACGTTGCTCCAGTTCACTCAGGTGGCAAAAATTAGGAACCCTACGATGGATCGGCGTTCCGTCCAGGTGGGGAACCTAAAAACCATGGTAACTGGGAAACTGGGCCCTTATGAGTCGGCATAATTCGAGGCGATAACTTTACTTTTACTGACTTTACTAACCGGCTCGTCTTAAACTTATTGCTTTTGTGAAACCATCATTATTATTATTGATTTGTTGTTTTCGTCCGTCTTTTGCGTTGTGAGTTCAAACGCCACCGAGGTCAACTTTGACTTTCATCCTTTCGGAAATAAGTACCAATGGAGCCTGGCGACTGCGTAATCGACAATCTCCTTCCTCTCAAATTTCAGGCTTCATGCCTATAGTAGAAAGGATTGTTATTTTTGTTTTATTGTTTCCATCCGTCTTTACGTTCTGAGATCAAATACTGCCAAGGTCGACTTTGGCTTCATCTTTTCCATAAAATAAGTATCGGTTGAGCAATGGGACCCTCTTCCAGAGTTTTAAGCCTTCTCGCTATAGCAGAAAGTATTATTATTATTATTTTGCTGTTTTCGTCCGTATTTGCGTTCTCAGTTCAAA
>NC_068982.1:22209808-22211613 GCF_001194135.2 Octopus bimaculoides
CTTCAGGGAAATGAAGAAATGAAACTCCTCAATGAGACATTTTAACAGAATATGATGGATATGTATAGTGATTAACTGAACGCTATTAAGTTTGTTTTAATAGGAAAAACGTTAAAGGATATAACGTCAAAGGTAGCCTATAGAAAGAGGAGGGGTAAAGGAAAGAAAAAAAACCAAATAAATGAGAAGTATATAACGATATGCAAATTAAATAAGACCCTATAGTCTTGGAAAAAATATATTTAGTGAATGTGAAATGTAAGAAGAAAATTCAATGTTTAAATTATATATAATGATAGATATCACTTATATGAAATAAAGGTGTGTTTCTGCCAATGTTTACATCGGTATGCACGCTCTATAACCGTGTTTACAAGGGGATTTTTAGAAAGAAAAGAATGAAAAATAGTTCAGAATTACAGAGAAGACAGAATTCCTTGCTTTTATCATAAGGTATCGAAGAATGAGAATTAGGAGAAAAAAAGGGAAAAGAACTTTTTGAGTAACAAATAGAATATAGAGAGACAGATGGATGGATGGATGGATGGATGGATGGATGGATGGATGGACGGACGGTCGGACGAACGGACGGAAAGACGGACAGTCAGACAGACAGATGGACGAACGGACAGACATACTGGACGGACGGACGGACAGACAGACAGATGGTCGGACGGACAGATGTACACATACAGACACACACTTACACACACATGACAGAAGTAAATAGAAGCCCTTATAATTATTAAAATGTATTTAAATCTCAAATTATAGATTGAAATTATTTATTGATTGTTATAATGTAAATATTTAATATATAGTAGCCATGCCCTTTGCATTTTTCAATGCAAAGACCCTATTAGGCATGTCACTGATAATATGATGAATATTCTCTTGCGGAATTTCTTGCCACGTTTCATGCAGTACTCTCAAAATATTTGGCTCTGAAGATGCGCTCTTGTTTTTTTTATAAAGCGTCTTGTTCATTATGTCCCAGTGGTTCCCAGTAGTGTTCATATTTGATGACTGGCTTGGCCATGGAAGTTTTTTAATGCCATTCTCATCCAACAAATCTTGGGTCATTTTAGCCGTATGACAAAGCCCCCATCTTCCATAAATAAAGAGTCCTCTTTAATCATTTCACCACTGGAGAAGATTGGGAGGAATCCTTTCTGCCATATGGACTCCACAAGCTCTGATCAACCATTGCACCAAATAGGCTCCCAAAGCATCATAGAATAGCTGCCGTGTTTCATTGTTGGATGCAATCGCTTCCCATCAAAATCTTGATCACAGAGTCTCCAAACCCACACTCGACCACTGTGTAGAAATATAGCAAATCTGAACTCATCAGAGAATATGACAGTGTCCCAAAATCCTAGTGGTCTCTCCACCATCTCACAGGCCCAATATTTTCTCCACTTGATGTTGGTTGGTCGAAGAAGTTGCTTCCTTCTTGCTGCCCTGTCATAGTAACCAAAATTGTGAAGATACTTGGTAGCTGTTCTGAGTCTGACGTCAACTTGTTCTGCTATGACAGCGGTCTTGCAACGAGGATTATCCTTCACACTTCTCTTAACAAAGAGAAGGGTCCTGTCAGAGAGGTCCTGGATGATCTGGGCGAGGTGATGTGAACTCCTTCCCCTCTCTGGTGAATTACACAATCACTCCATTAACTATAGAAAGTGGGATCCCAAGATTTTCTGCGATTTTTACGCTGAATACGTCCACCTTCAGAATGACCCCCTTTGACATTCAGACAGTTCCAAGGCTTCTTTTGTACATTGTATTATTAAAAAGTCGAA
>NC_068982.1:22213452-22214634 GCF_001194135.2 Octopus bimaculoides
CAGACATGCAGATAGATAGTTAGATAGATAAACAGACAGACAGGTAGAAAGGCAGACAGACAGACAGACAGACAGACAGACAGATAGATAGATAGATAGATAGATAGATAGATAGATAGATAGATAGATAGATAGATAGATAGATATTCCGACAGGCAGACAGACAGGCAGACAGATAGATAGACAGCTAGACAGATAGACAGATAGACAAACTGCTAGATAGATAGACAAACTGATAGATAGATAGATAGATAGATAGATAGATAGATAGATAGATAGATAGATAGATAGATAGACGTGAGTAGCAACATTACTCTTCCCCTCGCCACATTACCACTTTCTAATTTTGATTAATCTCCGACATCGACTGATACAATTTTTTTCGTTTTCCTTTTTTTCTTTTTTTCTTTATTTTTTTGTTGGTTAATTTCAAGATGTCACCCTTACCTATATTTGCTTTACTTAAACATTGTTCAACAATGTTTAAATCTCCTTGATGAAGGTATAGTCTCGATTATTTAATGTTATCGTGCTCGCCACATTAAGTATATTAGAACTTACTTTCACTATTAAAGATGCAATGGTGTTTGGTATGACGCCAATGTTGAACAAAGATCAGGAGAGGAGAGAGAGAGAGAGAGGGAGAGAGAGAGAGAGAGAGAGAGAGAGAGGAGGTAGGTGGCTGGAACGAGATCATAGAGATCGTTGGAGATGATGACTCGACGAAATCAGCTCAATGATCTCATTGTTCTTTTGATGATAAAACATGAAACAACGGCACCGTAGGACCGGATGACGTCATTAACCACACACTGATTTCTGTGTAGCTCATAATGTGTTACTGTCGCTACTACTGCTGCTGCTGCTGTTGTTGTTGTTGTTGTTGTTGTTGTTGTTGTTGTTGTTGTTTACACCCGGGTCAGACCAGTTTGTGCAAGCTTCTGACCGACGTCTTTCCAACCGTGACAATACCGTTATGTTTTTGGTATATATGAGACTACAATGGTTAAAGTGTCTCTTGTTGTCCTTTCAAACACTGAAGAACGCTAATCTTGTATCTTCTGCTGTTGTTGCTGCTGTCTCTTGTAATATTTGTTACTGCTTCTGTTACCGCTGCTGCTGTTATTGTTGTTGTTGTATTGTCGTTGCTGTTGTTAGTTTGTATTTACTGTAATTGCTGTT
>NC_068982.1:22216360-22222361 GCF_001194135.2 Octopus bimaculoides
TTGTTGTTGTTGTTGTTGTTGTTGTTGTTATTATTATTATTATTATTATTATTATTATTATTATTATTATTATTACCATTATTATTATTATTATCATTATTATTATTGTTGTTGTTGTGTGAGAGGGCAGTGCATGCCATTAAAGTGACACTGGGGTACAAATATACGAAGTCCATTATACTCATCATGACTACCCGTCTGATAAGGGTGGTGGTTGTGGGGATGATGATGATGATGTACACAACTGAGAGAGAAGCATTTTATTTCCTGACCAGAGTAATCAGAGATTTGCGGAGGCTTCTTGATCGGCCCAAGATACATTTTGAGACCTTTGCACATTATATTTTAACTTATTTAAACAGGGAAGGCAACGAGCTGGCAGAATGCTGAGTGCCATTTCTCCTGGTTTTACATTCTGAGTTTTAATGCCTCCAAAGTCGACTTTACTTTTCGTCTCTTTTAGGTTCAATAAAATAAGTACGAGTTGAGTGCTAGAATCGGCGTAATCACTTATCCCATCCAACTAGAAATTGCTGGCCTGGTACCAAAATTTGAAACTAATTCAGACAGAGGATGACGGCGGTGAGCTGGCTGAGTCGTTACCGTACCAGCATTTCTTTTGTCTTCGTGTTCCGAGATCTAATGGCGCCGAGGTCGACATTGCCTTTTATCCTTCGGAATTGATAAAGTAAGTACCAGCCGAGTACTGGGGTCAATGCAATCGATTTAAACCCTTCCCCAAATTTTCAGATCATTTCTTCTGTGCATCTGCGTTCTGAGGTCAACTTTGCCTTTCTTTCTTTGGAAGTCAATCAGAAAGCAACCAATCCAAGGCGATAACTTGATTGAACTGTTAGAGGCTTTGGCATGTATCTTGCAGTATTTGTTCTATTTTTCTAACTCTGGCTCAATGACTTCGACAATACTGGTGCCGAGCTGTATCGACCCATATCTCTGTGACTTTCGCCTTGGAGAAACAATGGCGGCATGAAGAGAGAGAGAGAGTTCTTATCGTGGGGTATTGCCAATTGCCCCGAAAGGTCTTGTTTAGGCCTGAAATACACAAGAAGAGATATAGTCAGTATTGAGTGATGGTGTGACTTATGATTTATTTTGTTTTATGTTGCACTTTTTGTTTTGTTTTCTTTTGCGCTGTTTTTGTTATTTGGTTTTCGGTTTCCTGCCTAATTTCTACATTCGATGTACAGAAACATCTTTTCCGTCGCCATTATGCTATTAAATGTCTGTTGTTGTTGCTGCTATTGCTGTCGATTTTGATGCTGTTGTTACTGTTACCGCTCCTGCAGTTGTTGTGTTGCTTCTGGTTTTGCAGTCGGTGCTGCTGCTGCTGTTGTTCTTATTTATATCATACTAGTGTACATACACTGACCGAAAAAAAACTCATAACTATTTCAATTCAGGATATTTAGATTCAACCAGAATTTTCATATTTTATTTTTAAATAAAAAATATTCTTTATAGTTATAAAACTTTGACATATCCTTAATTTCCCTGTGGATTTGAGCTTTTTATTCTACATTTTCACTTTCATACCATTACACCATCAATGGCGGGGAAATGTGCAGGTTACGCAAAAAATAAATTGAATAATTTTACTTCATTTTATTTATCTATTTATTCGTGTGGTTTCATTTTAAAACTATATTTTATGATATAGATTTTAATCATGTGAATGAATTCTCTCCCTTATACACTCTAATCACGCTCTTTCTTGCCAGAGGTTTACATAAAATCAGCATCGAATTATGCAATCACACACTAAAAGCGTTTAGTATTTACATTTGAATTTTATGACAGTCAGACAAGATGGCTAAAAGCTTCATGTAATCCGTGGATGTAATCCTCAGAGGCGAGTTCAAAACGTAGCTGGCGGTGAAATGTTAGATGTTATTCATTTTACTCACCTACTTGCCTCACTTCCTTTAACATACACACACACTCGCACACACATACGAAGCGGGTAGATATATTCAGATGCGGGTACACACATTCAAGTATACATTTCGTCACACACATGTGTATACTTGGATAAACTGCTTGTATTTGCGTATTCGTGTATTTGCGTATTCGTGTATTTGCTCGTATATCTAACTGAATGCGGATACAACCAAACGTAGTGGAAAAGTAACAGTAAAGAAATTGAAGAATAGAAAAATCAATAAGGAATAAAGTTCAATACAGGAATAGTAGACACTAACAAAATTTGGTGAAACACTTTTTATTTAACTGTTATAATCTGTAATGCAACTTTTAGATATCGTGCCGTTATTTTTCATTAAATGTCATATATCCAAAATAGCATATAACCAACAGCCGTGTAGTAAACTGAAGGATGTTCTATGTGATTCAGCGTTAAGAATTTATGAAATTTTGTATCTCAATGTGCAAGTAGAAAAACTGTGCAGCCATACGGTGTGACGGGAATGGTTCAGTGTTATGTAACAGGGTTGTATTGTTGGATTGTATAGTTTTACGTTCCAGAATAAATAAGATGAAGCTTGTATTTTTGCCTTTGCATCAGAATTCAACCTGATAGCGTGGTTTCTTATGCCACACTACTTTTCGATTTCAGATGAACATTGATAATGAGACGTGCGTATTGAACCTAGGAGGAATTTTTCTGAAGACCTATGAAAGTGTTTTTTCTTCAGTATGTAACTAGAACATCGTGGAGGCGCAATGGCCCAGTGGTTAGCGCAGCGGACTCGCGGTCATAAGATCGCGGTTTTGATTCCCAGACTGGGCGTTGTGAGTGTTTATTGAGCGAAAACACCTAAAGCTCCACGAGGCTCCGGCAGGGAATGTTGGCGAACCCTGCTGTACTCTTTCACCACAACTTTCTCTCACTCTTACTTCCTGTTTCTGTTGTGCCTGTAATTCAAAGGGTCAGACTTGTCACACTGTGTCACGCTGAATATCCCCGAGAAGTACGTTAAGGGTACACGTGTGTGTGGAGTGCTCAGCCACTTGCATGTTAATTTCACGAACAGGCTGTTCCGTTGATCGGATCAACTGGAACCCTCGACGTCGTAAGCGACGGAGTGCCAACAACAACAAAAACTAAAACATCAAATCTGCACGGTATCCGCTTTCCATGAAAGTAGACAAAATGTAAAGCACATTCGACTCAGCATATAAAAGTACAATAAATTATAGAACGCTATCACTAAAACCTACAAGAAAACAAAACTAGACCTTGAACTTCCAGTGTAGTTAACGATGAGGCAAAATCACGTCACGCAATTACAATTAGGTGATTATACAGAACGCCTATATTCAACGCAAACGGAACTAAACTAGTTATATCAGAAACTTCTCACACAGCCTTAAATGTAGATTCATAATTCCAAAGAATAGTGAATAGGAATTGTTATCGAGAAGATACGAGATTCTATTAACTTAAAAATTAGATCAGCTACTAATTTAATGTAATAGAAAAATAGTTGTTCTATTAAGTGATTTCAATGTATTGACAATAAACCTAATAAAGTTAAATGCACAGCTCATACAGCTCGACATAGAAGAGTTTTTGAACCATCGATTTCTAGGAGTCTTCTCCGGCAAATTCGGTCGAATATCAGTAATAGAATCCGATTCTGACATTATCAAGAATGTTAGACAATCGCTGTTAGTTTACAATAATTCCCAATGGTTGAAGAACAATGAACGGAAAGACTTTTGATGCATCCATGGGTAGTTTTAAGGAGACGGATATAACAGACCTTTCTGACCTCGATATCTTAGACTTGCTCAGAAATGAAGAATTAACCAGTATGAGATTATATATAATCAGTGGCCTCAGGGTAGTATACTAACAGTAATAGGCATGACATGAATAGCGTTAGAAAGAAGGAAGAGAAATCATTAAGACAAACCTTAAGATAACAATAAATATAAACCTGAGAATTGCTAACTACCTAGTTATCACACTGTGTCTTCATTATATGCAGACGTCACATATTCCAGAAACCAAACGAGGAAACTACTTATGTAAACAAAACGTCACTCACCTACTGAGATCATTAAAAACATTATAAGCAATATTAGTTTACTTATTATTAATCTGTCTTCAGATATGAGTATATTCGACCCTTACAATAGCATCTATGTTTATTCTATTGAATCCGCATCGACCTATTTTCTCTCTGGTGCAAATGATCATAAACATCAGGTTTTTGGTTGTACATATTGGCCTCAATATCTTTTTTTTAATCATTTGCAAACACGTATTATTATGGGGATTGTTTCAGTTTTCACAAATTCACATTCTTCATTTTCATATCGCTTCTTTTTGAGACATATAATCACCGTGCAACGGGACTAATACACCGATAAGAAGTTATTATCTTCTATGTTGGTGATCGGAAATGATTCGATTTCATCACTCTGTCTCCGAGTTTAGCCGTTTCGCCTTCCACTTACTCCCTTTTATTTAGTATACTTCTACAGTCAATTACTCGTGAGTACTTTGCAACCCTAATATAATTTCGGATGTATGAACACAAGCTTCACCAAGCTTGTTAATAAATTCTCTTTTGTTTAAGACTAGGCAACAAGAAAGAGCGTGATTGATTATTTCTACACATTTTTTCTGTTCTGCATCATTATACGCTATTAGTATAATGATGCATTAGTTTCAATGTTTTACGGTTGTATCTCAATCGAAAATCTTTCGTTCTTAGCTTTGAGCCTTGCACTACTTACCCCGTGCTTTTTTTTTCTTTTTACTCCTGCTTTGTAATGTCATGTAAAGTACTGGTAGTACAGCGACCTCTCTTGCCATCGTCTTTGCATGCATTCTATAATGTCATCTTCAGTTTCGTATTTTTCCTTTTGGTGTTCTTATAATTTCTGTTTGTCCCTCCTTCACACAGTTGTCTTTTACATCAGTTTTAAATATATTAGCTTCCTTACCTTGCCGTAGTGCCTTCCATACAGAATTCAAAATCAATGAATCCGTACAATGCTTGTAACAATGTTTCCATTTATATAATTATCTGCAGAGTATAAAATGGTCGATTATTACCATATAGTATCACTAAAAATGCACCGATTTTAATTTAACGTGTTGGTTAAAGGTTTTATAGCAAAAACTGTAGAGGGGAGACAAAATCCCTCTAATATTCCTCTCCAAATATAGAATTAGTTTTTATATTAACTTCTACCTACATCTTGAAAACTGTTTACCATTTATTCATTACATGTTCCATGTACTAGCTTATTATTAATGCTATTTTTTTCATGGTTAGTGTTTCGAGAATCCAGGCTGATGAACACTTAAAGACGGTCTAACGCCTTCATGTAGTCAATCCAACTCGACTCAGGTTTGACTTTACTCTATAGATTTCGGTTCTCGTGTTGTTGCTCAATAATTGATATTTACAACCATGCAAAAGAGTCGTTCATAAAAACGAAAACGTAGGCTTGGCAAATGGGCGAAGATGCGATTTGGCAGAGTCATTAGCACGTCGAATAAAACGGCTGACAGTATTTGTTCTGACACACGATGCTTCGAGTTCAAATCCTACCAGGGTCAAGTCAACTTTACCTTTTCTCTTTTCAAAAATAATAAAAACAGAATGGCGGCGAGCTGGCAGAAACGTTAGCACGCCGGGCGAAATGCTTAGCGGTATTTCGTCTGCCGTTACGATCTGAGTTCAAATTCCGCCGAGGTAGACTTTGCCTTTCATCCTTTCTGGGTCAATAAAATAAGTACCAGTTATGCACTGTGGTCGATGTAATCGACTTAATCCTTGTTTGTTCCCTCTATGTTTAGCCTCTTGTGGGCAATAAAGAAATAGGAAATAATAAAAACAAAAAAGTTCTAATCCAGGATGGTGGGCTGTCAGAACTGTAACGACATCGGATTGGATACCTTGTGGTATTTGTTCCGACTATTTGCGTTCTGAGTTCAAATCCCGCCGTAGTTCACTTGAGTAGTAGACATTATCTGACCTCCAGCTTATCACCATTATCTGAC
>NC_068982.1:22227547-22232489 GCF_001194135.2 Octopus bimaculoides
TTTCACAATAAACTGCTCTCCTCCCAAAGCAAATACATTGGAATCATTCTGCATTAGGTTACGGCAATGTTGTCTCCTTTAACAAGGCAAATACATAACTATTACTCATATCAAGAAAGCAGCATTGCCACCACCCACTAGACTCATACACACACACTTTTTCCAGTTTTGGACAACAACCAATTAAAACAATCACACTGAAGTCTTTTCTTTTTTTTTCGTTCGTGCTGCTCTTCCGTACGAAAGAAAAAGAACATCTAGGACCACATCTCAATAACTAGCTCCATTCTTATTTTCTACATCACTGGATACTTACTCATCCGATTTTATTTTGAATTCGCAGACTGGTAGTAAAAAAAGAATTAGTAAAACCGCGCTTTTGTTGGCCTATCCACCTTGCCGCTTCAGAGAGAAGTGAGAAATATGGGGAGTAAACAGCTCAATATTTGACTGACGATTTATTTATCAATCCCCCTCAAAAAAATGATATTCATAGTTGACTTCTGCGTGATTTGATCTCAAAGCGCAGACATCAGGAAAAGAGGACTGCAGAGTATTCTATTCGGCTCTCTAAGCCACTGTGTCCATCAACAGAGTGTTTTACATAGTTGGATCGATAGAGTGGCTCTTTAATGAAGACAGTACAATGAAATAATGCTGACACCACATCTTGACAGTGGTGTTTCTTCAATATATACACATATAGAATGATATCGATGACATCCGAATAGTGTATGTCTTTATTGCCCACAGGGGGCTAAACATAGAGGGGACAAACAAGGACAGACAATGGGTTAAGTCGATTACATCGACCCCAGTGCGTAACTGGTACTTATTTAATTGATCCCAAAAGGATGAAAGGCAAAGTCGTCCTCGGTGGAATTTGAACTCAGAACGTAACAGCAGACGAAATACCGCTAAGCATTTCACCCGGCGTGCTAACGTTTCTGCCAGCTCGCCGCCTTTATGTCATCCGAATATTTAGTGCACAGTATTTGGTCCACAGAATTGCTTTCTCCTTTTTATATCAAGTTAATTGCAACTATAACAATCTGTGGTTTTCTCTGCTAGCTAGTGGTATACAGACGTTGTTCAGGATAAATTTGACGGTTTACACAAAAGGAAAAGAATATGCAATATCCCATCCAAAACAAATAAAGTATTTTAAAAAAACAAAAATATCAACTGGTTTATGTCGGAGCTATAACAATTTACTCAAAGTAGCTGCCGTCAGCTTCCACCTACAGATTTGAGCGGTTCCGGAGCCTGGCGCATGCGCCTCCTCGCAGTGTTCAAAGGAAGATCTTAGAACATCTTGATTTTGGTCACCAGCTTGGCCTTGGTGTTGCAGTTAGAGCGGTTGCTGTCTTTCTCAACCGCGCCCTACACTTAGTAATCTATGAGATTACTATCGGAGAAATTAGGAGATCAGAAATTGGGACTGATAAAATTGTAGAAATTCTCCCCACAACCACTCCTTTTTTTTTGGAGGTATAACAAAGAGCTAAACCCTGCTGCCATAGATATGGTGCCCCCAGCAGCAAGCCTTTCCAGCCAGGGTCTGACCTGGCTTCAGCATCTTCACGTAGCCGTCTGAATTGAGCCTATTAACCTTGATCAATCATGTGGAGATGAGATGAATTCTGAATCAAATGCAGTCAGAACGCTTGCTGTGTGTCTTCCTGTTGACCACAGTTTCGTAGTCTCAGTTGCAACTATCCATGTCAGGTCTTACAGCCTTTACATGTACAAAAGGCATTGAGCAGAAGTCAAGATATCGGCATTTTGATACCCTGTGCGAATCATTATGATACAGGTCACACATTTCCAGTATTCAGGTGGCTTCCAGTCCTCCATGTCAACTAACTGTTTTTCTCAACTACAACGTTAATCCTTATTATCTCCGCTAACGTTACAGTTCACTAATTCAAACTGTTTACACTTTTACTTGTTTCAGTCATTTGACTGCGGCCATGCTGGAGCACCGCCTTTAGTCGAGCAAATCGACCACAGGACTTATTCCTTGTAAGCCTAGTACTTATTCTATCGGTCTCTTATGCCGAATCGTTTTCGCTGACGTAAACACACCAGCATCGGTTGTCAAGCGATGTTGGGAGACAAACACAGACACACAAACATATATACGCACACATACATATATATATATAAAAAGATATATACGACGGGCCCCCTTCAGCTTCCGTCCACCAAATGCACCCAAAAGGCTTTGGTCGGCCCGAAGCTATAGTAGAAGACACTTGCCCAAGGTGCCACGCAGTGGGACTGAACCCGGAACCATGTGGTTGGTAAGCAAGCTACCTACCACACAGCCACTCCTGCACTCTAAAATAAGGCAATAAAAATTTCGTCACATTTAGCCCGAACACTCTGTATATTTACAGTATTTACATTATTTACATTCGACGGATATTTGTCCTCATCTTGTATGTTGTTAACACAACGTTTCGGCTGATATACCCTCCAGCTTTCTTCAGGTCTCTTGGGGAAATTTCGAACCTGGATTCTCATTCCTAAGGTATTTTTCGATGTTGTTATTATTATTATTATTATTGTTCACTACTTGGAATCGAACTCGGAATCTTGGGGTTGGTAGCCCGCGCTCAGCCACTACGTCATATGCCTGTGGGCATATGGCGTAGTGAATAATAATAATAATAATAATAATAATAATAATAATAATAATAATAATAATAATAATAATAATAATAATAATAATAGCAACATCGGAAAATACCTTAGGAATGAGAACCCAGGTTTGAAATTTCCCCAAGACACTTGATGAAGGTTGGAGGGTATATCAGCCGAAACGTTGTGTTAACAAACAAACAAAATGAGGATAAATATCCGTCGAATGTAAATAATGTACATAATTCCTCAATTCTTAAATATAGAACTGTACTCTGTATATTTGTCCATCAAGATTTTCCCGATACATTCGTCCCTTCTCTTATAACCATACTCTATATCACAGCAAGCAGTTTTCGCACTAATGAACTTTCAGTCCTTCTCCTCCAGACCATCAACATCCTGGGGTTCCCTCACATTCGTGTTTCTTCTGCTGATGTAAACTTAAAAGAATTCAAACTGAATACCAACGTATCAAATAGTTTATTAGCGACGCTCACTACACTTCTAACTTACAAGAACACACGAAACATACTTTTGTTAGTTACAATATTAAGACGCTAACATCACAGCAATAGCAAAATTCTCGCAGGAAATTAGATTACGTCTTCAAAAGCTAAAATCAAATGGCAACATATTAGCAAAATTGGACGTATAAATGGCTCATCGAACGACTTGATGATAACCATAAACGTATGCTATTACATGTCCAAGATGAGCTGAAGACTCACATAATATTTTGTTTTGATATCTTTATGTTGAATGTAAAACCTCCCACTTAAATGGACAAAGACTTACGTTTCTTACAATATGTGATAAATGTATTAAATTGCCTGAAGTAATTCAGCATACAAAGCAGTGAATTTGGTACAGCCGTTAATATATTGGAGAGAACATCACGCAGTGTTTGTTCCGGTTCCTCGCTTTCTGTGTTCAGAATCTACAGGGGTCGAGTCTGCCTTTCATCCTTCCAGGATCGATAAATAAAGCACCAGTTAATTACTGGGCGGATTCTCTCTCCCTCTCTTCCACTCTCTCTCTCTCTCTTTCTATTTATTTCTTTCTCTCTCTCTCTTCTACTCTCTTTCTCTACCGCACCTATCGATTACGTTGCGTTGTTCGACGAGTTCAGTTGCATCATGTAAATCTTTCTGTCCTTCAGAAATGAAAATCCCTGGAGCGACGAGTGAACAAACGCTTCTTATAGATAAACGGATGTACAACAAACACTATCCACCGACGGACCGACGTCCAGTACAGTACGGAACAGAAATAAAGATTATTCTATTCTATAACAAAACAGCCAGAGCTGGTAGAAACGTTAGCACGCCAGGCGAGATGCTTAGCGGTATTTCGTCTGCCGTTACGTTCTGAGTTCAAATTCCGCCGATGTTGACTCTGCCTTTCATCCTTTCGGGGTTGATAAATTAAGTACCAGTTTAGCCCCTTGTGGGCAATAAAGAAATAAGTAACTTTAGTATGCCGGGCGAAATGCTTAGCTGTCTTTACGTTCTGAGTTCAAATTCCGCCGAGGTCGACTTTGCCTTTCATCCTTTCGGGGTCGATAAATTAAGTACCAGTTACGCACTGGGTCGATGTAATCGACTTAATCCATTTGTCTGACCTTGTTTGTCCCCTCTATGTTTAGCCCCTTGTGGGCAATAAAGAAATAAGAAACTTTAGTATATCGAGCGAAATGCTTAGCTGTCTTTACATTCTGAGTTCAAATTCCACCGAGGTCGACTTTGCCTTTCATCCTTTCGGGGTTGATAAATTAAGTACCTGTTGCCTACTAGGGTCGATGTAATCGACTGGACCCATCGCCCAAACATTTTGGGCCTTGTGCCTAGAGTAGAAAAGATTAATGAAATCAATAATAAATCAGTAATCGACACAGTAAAAGCAAATATTACCTATGTCAGACAGAAGCTAGATGAAAAATTCAGACAATTACAATTACTTCATTATTGAAATAAAAATATTATGGGTTGGAATATAGCACTTTTATTCCGCTTATAATTGGTATGTCTGATACAATTGCGAACTGGGAAATGCACAAGCACAATCGCTTGGGTACAGTGGGCAATAAAAGCAACAATTTAAAAATTGACGAACATGTTCTCAGGGTATAGTCTATCAAGAGCTTTTAGCTTACAGTTCTATATTTAAGAGATGAGGAATTATGTACATTATTTACATTCGACGGACATATGTCCTCATCTTGTTTGTTGTTGACACAACGTATCGGCTGATATATTCTCCAGCCTTCTTCAGGTGTCTTGGGGAAATTTCGAAC
>NC_068982.1:22233813-22236215 GCF_001194135.2 Octopus bimaculoides
ATATATATATATATACATATATATATTGTATAAAAGATCGTGGCTGAGGTCAAAATAATACGAAGGAAATGCAAGGCGAATCACAAGAAATCATATATGTGAATTAATGTAGACTCACTTTGTATTCAATATTTCGGGGTTATGACCCCATTTTCAAGAAATTGACAATTTCTTGAAACCCCGAAATACTGAATACAAGGTAAGTCTACGTTAATTCACATATTTGTTTTCTTGTGATCTACCTTGCATTTATTTCGCATTGTTTTGGCCTTACCTAGTCTTTTATACAATATATTCTACACAATGCTTCGCAGTAATTATATATATATATATATATGAGCATCTATGTATGTGCGTGTATGTGTATTTGAATGTTTGTCCATATATTCAAATAGGCAAGTACCTGTTAGCAACTACATACGCATAATCCACACATTAGCGGACGATGGTGTGAATGAGGTGATCAGCCACAAATCGAATTGATTGACAGGTATTTTGAAAGTAGACCAAAAACAGAATCTGTGTAATAAAGGCATGTGTCAGATCTCGTCTGAAGATATTACAATAAACAACAGTTCGTAGGAGTCCAATTAAAGCCGATAGAATTTTCGAGTTTACTTAAAGTCAATATTGCCTGACGATTGACCGAATGGGGAAGAACTTCGTGTGTTTATATGCATCTATGGCTCTCGCACTTGGTCTACCTATCTATCTATCTATCTATCTATCTATCTATCTATCTATCTATCTATCTATCTATATATCTATCTTTTTCTGTATAAGTATATATATATCTCTATAAATGTATGCATATATATAGATGATTAGCTGCATAGATACATAGATAGAATGATAGATAGATAGATAGATAGATAGATAGATAGATAGATAGATAGATAGATAAATAGATAGATAGATAGAGAGAGAGAGAGAGAGAGAGAGAGAGATACACACACACTCACACATATATATACATATATATATATATATTCATACGCGTGTGTGTATGTGTGTGTGTCTGTGTCTATCTACATATATGCATGTATGTATGCATATATACGCATAGGAACACAAGTATATACATACAAAGCTTTGCCAAATATATATATATGTATACATACACACACTAGATTACACCGAAAATTCATGTGTACATATATATATATATAGGTTAGGATTATACTGAAAGTTTATATATATACACGTAGTAAATTGTATAATTATATCGAAAGATCACACACACATATAAACTTCCGATACAATTTAGTACCTATATATATATATATATATACATGCATACATACACACATACATACATATACACATACACGCACGCGCGCGTACAAACATACACATTTTCACACACACGCACAATCACGCGCACACACACATACACATACATACGTAGAGAGGGTGAGAAAGAGTGGGGGGGAGGTTTGGGAGAGTGAGTCGGGGGAGAGAGATCGACAGGTAGATCGACACAATTAGTTTCGTTATAGACATTGAAGTAGATCGTAGTTTGAATGTTCGTGTCTATAAGTTATTCATTAAAATGTTATTAACAATATGTGTGTGATGTGAGTGTGCGGGTGTGATATATGTGTGTATGTACGTGCGCTTCTATGTATATATTTCTGCATGTGCTATTTCTGTGTGTGTACGTATGTATGTGTGTGTATGTATGTGTATATGTGTGCTTGTGCTTGTGTATTTCTATGTGTGATTTAATGCAATTTATTCGGTAGAGGTGGATTAGTCCTCATAACTTTTGCCGGCAAATTCTCGACAGGTGTCGTTATTATTTAACCCCAGGTCTACTCAAATAGATCAGACCTATGATTAACTGTTTTCTACGCTTAATCTTTACGCTTTTCTTTGCTTTACTTATTTTTTCTCAACTGTGTGTTTATGCTTATAATGTCAATGGTGTCCCGCTCTTTCGTTCGTTTTCTGTCTTCGTATTTATGTTTTCGTCTTTCATTGTGTTTAACGTTTTTTTGTGATGTCCTGTTTTTGTGATGTCCTGTTTTTGTGATGTCCGTTTTTTGTGATGTCCATATATGCTTATATGTATACATATAGATGTAGGTATGTACATAATGTATGGATATATGCATATATTTATATATTATTTATGTTTTAGATATATATATATATATATATATAATGTCAGCGACCTGATAAGAATGCTTAGCTGTATTTCGTCTGTCTTTACATTCTGAGTTCAAATTCCGCTGAGGTCGACTTTCATCCCTTCATCGTTTCGGGGTCGATAAATTAAATTCCAGTTGCGTACTGCGGTCAATCTAATCGACTGGCCCCCTTTCCCCAAAATTTCTGGCCTTTTGCCTAGACTAGAAAAGTGTATATACATACATATATATATGTGTGTGTGTGTGTGT
>NC_068982.1:22236672-22237422 GCF_001194135.2 Octopus bimaculoides
TATATATATATATACCTTGGCGAGTATGGTAGTGGTTGTCTCTCCATCACAAACTGTTGGTCAGAGGTGGAAAGAGTGAGAGAGAGAGAGAGAGAGAGAGAGAGAGAGAGAGAGAGAAACTGTACAGTATTACTAGAGGGGGTTTGGTTGATTGACCACATGCTAACATATTAACTCATACTAACACCCTCGTTCTCTCGTACAGCAGTACTTTTGTTGTTGGTCAGACACAAAATTTATTCACCAAACTTGTCATCAAAGGCGGCCTTACATTCGTGAACATTCCGCATATTTTTTTTTTCTTTCCTATGCACATGGAATTTAGAACCACGTAATGAAGAACACATGAAGGCATACAGATCTGATTTGAGGGAGGTTTGTTTGCTATTTCTAGAAGACTTAGCGAACTCGTATGTACACCCTTGTCATTTGGTGTATACACCGCGTTTGTAAACAAGCAAAATATGTGTGATTAATGTTAAACTTCCAACATTTAAACATCGCACAATCATGGGGAGTGAAGAGTCTTGCCCAGCACACACACACACACACACACATACACACATATATATGAGTATATATGGATAAAATTATCCAGGCGGATGCAGTTGTAGCTCTCAGGTATACTCCACGTTACGGTTCAGCTCATCAAGCAGTAATAAGCGTCATTGATCGCTTAGTGTTAGCAATCACGCTATAATTCTTCTGACCGGTAACTCCGATATATATACATATATACATACATATATA
>NC_068982.1:22237566-22239208 GCF_001194135.2 Octopus bimaculoides
TGTGTGTGTGTGTGTGTGTGTGTTTTAGATATAGTGAGAGATTACTGTAGATATAAATCCTAAAAGATAAAAATTTTTAAAGTTGTTTGAGGTATTGGGAACTGTCATTCTTGTTTAGCTCCATGCCAGTCATGACTTATCTGGCCTCTGCTCAAGGGCCTTCCTACAGTAGCCATCCCGATATTTTCCTGTATGAAGGAGGTCTACATATTCTTTACTAATATGGTATGGTGTGACTTTAGAGACGGTCGAATGATTCGTTAAACTTGGAAATTTCCGGGAACAACGATTAAAGCTTTCACATCTGAAGTTTGTACAACGTTTCCAAAGAACAATGAGCTGCGAACAATGACAGCCAGTCCGGAACAAACTTGGATAAAAACAAAACGGGTTGAGAATCTCCAGTGACAAGAACGAAGTATTAGAGTAGCGATAAATACAAGAAAGTTTGGTAAACAGAAGAAAAGAAATGCTGTTTACTAACCCAGCTCTTTGAAAGTTACACTTGTGGTGCTTAACTAAGAACTGCTTTCGTTACTGTTCTTATTAAGATATGTTTATTGATTGCCCACGGGGGATAAACATAGAAGGGACAAACAAATTAAGCCGATTACATCGACTCCAGTGCGTAACTGGTACTTATTTGATCGACTCCGAAAGGATGAAATGCAAAGTTAGCACGCGAAATGCTTAGTGGTATTTCGTCTGCCGCTACGTTCTGAGTTCAAATTCCGCCGAGGTCAACTTTGCCTTTTATCCTTTCGGGGTCGACTAAATAAGTACCAGTTACGCACTGGTGCTCGATGTAATTAACTTAATCCATTTGTTTGTCCTTTGTGGGCAATAAAGAAATAATAATAATAATTATTATCATTATTATCAATGCTGCTGCTTTTATTGTCATTGTATTTTCTATCAGATTTTTTTATTTCTTATTTCGTGATTCTTTTTTCTTTACTTTTTTATTTAGTTTTTTTTTATTATTATTATTTTTATCATTATTTTCATTATTTATTTATTTATTTTTTGGTTGCTATTATAAGAAATTATTGTTTTGTATTGAAGTAAGAAATTAATATTGAATTTTTTTTCCCCCCGTTATATCAGGTAGGAGGGATGTTTGTTACCACAGTGTTTTTAATTTTATTTCTGACTGCCAAATATTTTATTATGAAATATTATGGAATAATATAATGATTTTATTTCCAACTGCCAAATGTTTTGTTACAAAATAAGGAACAGCAAGTTTACAGCTTTCAAAATAACATTCATAGCGATAAATATTTATATATTGATAAATTTAATTCAATGTTTTTTCCGTGTCTCTTTATTTTATTTTACATTTATTTATATTTTTTATTGTTTTATTTTATTTAATTTTATTTTTCAAGTTTTCGTCTTATTGTTGATGTTGTTGTTGAGGTTTCCCATACTTTTAAGGTGTCACTGTATGGGTGTGGCTATGAGATGTTTGCGTTCGTATGCATGAATGTGTGTACGTGTGAGAGTGCGTGTGTGTGCACACAATTACATAGAAAGAGAGGGAGGAAGTGAGAAAGTGAAGCAATGATGGACGGTCAGAAAGGCGAAGACAGGAAAAGAAAGAATTGCATATATATATATATATATATATATATATATA
>NC_068982.1:22239273-22247093 GCF_001194135.2 Octopus bimaculoides
TGTGTGTGTGTGTGTAAACCTATATACATATATATATATAGTCTTTGTGTATATATATATATATATATATATATATATATATACACGCACACATATATATATATATATATACATATGTATATATACACACACATATCAAAAAGTAAATCAATATTCAAAATAAAACCTATATATATACATATATATAGATAAACAAAAACTATTCTGTACATGAATGTGTGTACGTATGCGTACATATATTGTATGTGCTCAAACACACACACACACACACACACACACACATATGTATTTGAATATCTCTATATATGTACGTAAGAATGGGACTGTTTGCATGTATGAGTATGTTTATATTTGTGTAGTCTCTATTTTAAAACGTTAACAATACAAATGTTTGGCAGACGCCGTTATTGTCTTCATGGCATACCTGTTGATTTTATACATTTTCTGAAACCTCAGAGTAACAATGTATGAGCTTTCAGATAATGTAGAAATAATAGACTGTTCTATGTCTGTCGGTTCATTTGTTCTCTCTCTCTCTCTCTCTATCTCTCTCTCTCTCTAGTTTCTATCTCTCTCTCTCTTTCTCTCTCTCTCTCTCTCTCTCTCTCTCTCTCTCTCTCTCTCTCTCTCTCTCTCTCTCTCTCTCCTTCCGTCGTTCTCTTTACCTTTCTTTGTGGTTGATTGTGCTAGAGTATATATTTCGCTGTCTATCTGTCTGTGTATGTATTTGTATAGTTTCATTTTTGTTTGTTTTGTTTTGTTTTTTAGTTTAGTTTCTGTGAGGTGTATATATATATATAAATGGTTCAACTACGAAATTCCTGGCTGAATATTCTCAGTGAATTTCTTTCATTCTATCTCGCTAACACAACAATATCTAGGATTATTGAATAACGGAAAACCGTTAGAATTAATAGTGAAATCTCCCTCAAATCACACCCTATTGATTTTATAAAAACGTAAAGCGCATTAGGCAATGGAGGTATACAAAAATAGAGTCTTAAAAAGGAAAGAGCACACGAACATCTAGTCTGTGATATTGAAAAAAAAAGGATGTGCAGGCAATCACGTTTGATCATGGCGGTGCTCGTTCATAGCTGGCATGGGTGTAGACAGCAACAACAAGCATTGGAAAGATGACTTACATAGAATGAATCTATACCCGTGCCATTTTAGTTTTTTTTTCTTGTCTTTTTTCCCATTTTCTTTATATTTTTTTGATTTTCTTTAGTGTCAGTCTCTTACCAGTGTTGGTTCGCTAGGGTTCATTAAAATATAGTGGAGGCGCAATGGCCCAGTGGTTAAGGCAGTGGACTCGCGGTCGTAGGATCGCGGTTTCGATTCCCAGACCGGGCGTTGTCAGTGTTTATTGAGCGAAAACACCTAAAGCTCCACGAGGCTCCGGCAGGGGATGGTGGTGAACCCTGCTGTACTCTTTCACCACAACTTTCTCTCACTCTTGCTTCCTGTTTCTGTTGTGCCTGTAATTCAAAGGGTCAGCCTTGTCACACTGTGTCATGCTGAATATCCCCAAGAACTACATTAAGGGTACACGTGCCACTTGCACGTTATTTTCACGAGCAGGCTGTTCCGTTGATCGGATCAACTGGAACCCTCGACGTCGAAAGCGACGGAGTGCCAACAACATTAAAATATAGCTGTTGCTTCTATCTATTCTCAGGTTAGCTCTGATCGAAGACACATGTGATCAAAGGCGTCCCAACCATGGCTATCCTGCTTTTTTAAACTTTTCAGACATTATATTCATTATATTTCTAGGATTATATTAACCAGCTCATCCTTCGGCATTTTCTTCTTTTTATGAAGTAGTTGGAGCTTAGTTTAGGGAAAACTTGACTGTTACATTTAGCAGATTGCGCCACTCCTTTGAAAATGCTTTTTGTAATTTCAGTCATAATACAGGCTGAGCCAAAGGTTACGCACAAAATAAGTTGAATTCGCTCTGGAATTGTCAAAACATGTACATTATTTACAGTATTTACATTCGACGGATATTTGTCCTTATCTTGTTTCTTGTTAACACAACGTTTCGGCTGATAAACCCTCCAGCCTTCTTCAGGTGTCTTGGGGAAATTTCGAACCTCGGTTCTCATTCCTAAGGTATTTTTCGATGTTATTATTATTATTATTGTTATTTTTATTAGTGTTATTATTATTATTATTATTATTATAATTATTATTATTATTATTATTATTATTATTATTATAACAATAATAATAACATCGAAAAATACCTTAGGAATGAGTACCCAGGTTCAAAATTTCTTCAAGACACATGATGAAGTCTGGAGGGTATATCAGCTGAAACGTTGTGTCAACAACAAACAAGATGAGGACAAATATACGTCGAATGTAAATAGCGTAAATAATGTACAGAATTCCTCATCTCTTAAATATAGAACTGTATTGTCAAAGACATGTTTCAAATTTCCTTAACTTGGATAAAATAAATATTATAAAGGGGAATACAGTCGTACTTAAGCATGATGAACAAAATAAATAATAACAATAATAACGTTGTCACAAGGCCAGCAATTTCTGGAGAGGAGCAAGTCAATTTACATTGACCTACATGCTCAACTCGTACTTTATTTTATCGATCCCGAAAGGATAAAAGGCAAAGTCGACCTCGGCAGAATTTGAACTCAAAACGTAAAAACGGTCGAAATACCGCTAATCATTTTGCCCGGGGGTGCTAACGATACTGCCAGGTTACCGCCTTCAGTGATAATAATTATAACCATTATCGTTTCTATTATAGGCACAAGACGTGAAATTTGAGGGGAGGGGGCCAGTTGATTACGTCGACCAAAAGGATTCACTGGTACTTAATCCTTTCTACTAAACACGCAAGGCCTGAAATACTGGAGGAGGTGTTAAGTCGATTACATCGACCAGTATGCAACTGGTACTTAATTTATCGACTCCGAAAGGTTGAAAGGATGAAAGGATGAAAGGATGAAAGGCACCGACCTCGGTGGAATTTGAACTCAAAAACGTAGTAACGGACGAAATAACGCTACGCATTTCGTCGAACGTGCTATTTTTCCAGCTCCCTGCCTTTAATAATAATAATAATAATAATAATGATAATAATAATAATAGTAATAATGATAATGATAATAATAATAGTAATAATGATGGTAATAATAATAATAATGATAATGATAATAATAATAATAATAATAATAATAATAATAATAATAATAATAATAATAATAATAATAGACACCACACATCCTACGTAAAACACTTTCAATACAATGAAAATAAGAGCCTCACAACAAACCACAGCACATACCCAAGGCACAGAGGTGCGCTGGGTAGTGCGGTGAAAGCACGCGATAAAAATAAGACTACTGAATGATGATAATAATAATAATAATAATAATAATAATAATAATAATAAATTCAACAAATAGTCCTCACGGGAACTGTTCATATCCTATGAAAAATATTTTCTATGTAATCTCAAAAACATTTTAATCTGTAAACATTGTCAAAAGTACTTTTGAATGTACGTAATAGCAAACACCTTTTACTGTCTGTCAGCTTAAGATCACACTGTTATCTTATAATCAAATTACTTTTAAAACAAACTTCTAATTTTACTATGTTTTGACAGACATTCCTCTAGAAATGTGTGAAAAACCAGAAATGTGGTACCCTAGTCATAACACCAACTTGATCTTCTAATTTGTTGTCTCTTGAGGTTTCTGGATGACACTTGGAGTCAGTTTGTACAAATACAAAGCAAAAGCCAAGCATATAATAATAATAATAATAATAATAATAATAGTAGTAGTAGTAGTAGTAGTAGTAGTAGTAGTAGTAGTAGTAGTAGTAGTAGTAAAAGTAAATGCCCGGATGCAGTACCAGGCAGTGGCTCTCATAGCTTCTTGATATTAACTGACTGGAAGTGTTATCATGTACATTGTTTTGTCTTGGTATAAAAGATGGGCTCCAGCAAATATTCTGCTTAATACCACAGATTTGCTTGTCAGTTGTTTGGCCTTAGCCAGTTGAGCATGTCCCTTGATGGCTGACGATATGTGCATCGCTGATCACGAGCAGAAGTAGTGGCGGAGCATCATAGCCATGTGTTGAGAGGGTTTGAATAATTCACCTCTGGAAACATGGGTGTTTCATTTATTATCCTTAAACAAACCTTATTCAGGAACATTTTGAGAAGAATGCGCTACTCGACCTGAAGAAAATTCTAACTGGGCAGCACTTGAAAGGTTATGCGCAGTTTATCTTCACATAAGGTCACCATGTCACGCGCATATTATTGTGAGGCATGCGGCTGGTGTACTCTTATCAGACAGGTAGTCATGAAGGGTATATTGGGCTTCATATATTTGTACTCCAGTGCCAGTTTGATGGCTCGCGCTGCCAATAATAATAATAATAATAATAATAATGATAATAATAATAATAATAATAATAATTATTATTATTATTATTATTATCATTATTATTATAACGTCATATAAATGGAATGTCAAATGTGTTGGTGGGTGACTTTTGGGTCTCCCTGTATGTTAGAGCGGAGCTAGTTGTTGTTTTTAACCCAAGGCCAATCCAGACCAAGCAGATTTATGATTAGAACCGTTAGAACAGTCGTTATTCTACCACTTTGCTTTCCAGCATGCTATACATCCGATGCTACATCTCCAAATGAGTCCTTCTATATTCTTTAGACTGTAGAATATAATATGAGGAAGACTTCATTGCTATTTCTAGCACATGAAGGAACAGGCGGGAGAAGACATCCTCATTGGCTCTTAATTAACTTTTGCAGGTGTTGTTTGTTTTTCTTTCCTTTTTTTTTATCCCCAGCTTGGCTTTGATTGAGTCCACCTATGATCAATGACATTCCGCACTGTAACTAGTCCATCCTTTACTGAATTAGCTGTCACATGACTATGAGTTGATCGGATAGAGCTGCAGCAGCGACAGTGGTGGCAGTGGTGAGAGCAACAGCAACAAGCTGAACATCGTCGGATTACTGGAAGTTGTCAGCATCGTAGGAAAAATCAACGGCAGTAACATCACCGTCGCCTCCCACCACACTCACCAGTGGTAGCATGACGTTGAGCTTCAAGAAGGACGACGGTGATAGAACAAAGAGAAGCAACAACAGCAACCCCGCCACTGTCACCAGTAGCAACAGCAAATCTACCAACAACACCATCACGACTACCGCCACCACAAACACAAACATCAATACAATGGAAGCGGCGACAGTTCTTATTTCTAAAAAAAATAAGAATGGTTTCGCACAAGCGTGTCGTCGAATGGAGAAAGTTAACTTGTCAGTAAAAAAGTTAAGTGACGCCAAAGCGCTCTTGTCAAACATGGCAGTGGAATTATCAGAAGATATGAGAAAAAAACCTATTATCTACAAATGTGTTTTATCATAATCTAGGAAACTGGAGTGACAGAAGACCCAGATTGTAAAAATGCCTAAGATCAGTCTGGCGGATAAAAACTTACGTCGCCTGTGGGAGACGTATTGGCGTAGTTAAGGTGAGATTTCCAAATGAAGAAAAAGTAAAAAAAAAAGAGCAACAACAACCCTCAAATGTGAACAAATTGTGACTAATTCCGAAATACCACGCTCGTGGAATGGTTAAAATAAAGGTAGCAACTGGACCACCAGAAGTGGACATCGTTTTGCTGGTGGCAGCTGTAACATATGTCATCGAGTCTAAAACAATAATCCTCTAATTGCGCAAAATAGGACAGAAAAATTAGTCAGGAAGGGGAATTGAATTGTTGATACAAGTCGATGAGTGGAGTATCGGAGCCATCCCTGATCTGATCAACCTCTATGCTTGTACACAACTATCCATAGCAGTCGAGGACAGAAAACCGAAATGCCACATTTGTAGCGAGACAAACTATTTAAAGATTTTCTACATCCATGTAAAAAAGGAAAACTCCCGCTGCTACAGGCACTTTTTATCAGAGCAACATCAGCATTACCAACAACTTTCAGGTTCGATAAATTAAGTACCAGTTGTATCCTGGAGTCGATGTAATCGACTTAACCCCTCCCCCAAAATTTCAGGCCTTGTGATTGCAACAGAAAATATAAAGGCAGCAAGCCGGCAGAAACGTTAGCGCGCCGGACGAAATGCTTAGCGGTATTTCATCTGCCGTCACGTTCTGAGTTCAAATTCCGCTAAGGTTGACTTTGCCTTTCATCCTTTCAAGGTCGATAAATTAAGTACCAGTTGCATACTGGAGTCGATCAAATCGACTGACCCCTCCCCCAAAATTTCAGGCCTTGTACCAATAGCAGAAAGGATTATTGTTATTATTATTATTATTATTATTATTATTATTATTATTATTATTATTATTATTATTATTATCATCATCATCATCATCATCATCATCATTAAGGCGGTAAGTTGACAAGATCATTGATACGTCCGACAAAAAGCTGATTGGCATTTGAGTTCAAATTGCGTCGAAGCCGAATTTGTTTTTCATCCTCTTAAGACCGATAAAATGAATACCATTTGAACACCGGAGTCGTTGTTATCGACATATCTCTTCTGGAAAATGTCTACCCCTCCAGTTGTCCATTCAGTGATATTCTCCAAAGGAAAAGGAAAGTTCTGGCACTTGTGTCGTGGAAGGCGTTGCCATCAGATCGTAAAGAACTGTAAGAGAGTATCCTGTCCGATGCCTTAACGATCCTACTAAACCACCGTTCTGGTCTTCTATTTTATGGACTCCTAAAGGATGAAAGGTAAAAAAATAAAATAAATTAAAAAAATTGACCTTGCCATGATTTGAACTAAGATCACAGGGAACCAGGAACAAATACCGCAATGCATTTATTCTATCCAATACGCAAAGACTCTACAATTCGTAAGAACCGACGCATGAATGAAACAACATATCTTAAATAGTTACCAGTTGTTTCAATTAGATAAATGCGAAAGAAATAATGGGCAACGTACGACTTTGAAAGAGGAAATCTAATTCAGCAACTTAAGCAATTGTGTGTGCATTTATGCATGTAAATGCATATATTTTACATGTATATATGTATGGTATAGCAAGTATGTAATATATTGGGTTTTTTTCTTTTTATTTACGCTGCCGTCTATTGTTATTCCTATATATCAATAGCTGTATGAAGTAAATTTATTTCTCTGATACATTCCTTTCTGTCTTTCTTTCTTTTCTCTTCTTCTCCTTCCTTTCTTTCCTTCTTTGCTTGAATGAATCGATTTCAGGTTTTTGCTTGACTGAATCGATTTGTGACTCAAAGGCTGACCTGATTGATCTCATGCTTCGGCCACCCTGCTTCTGTTGTTTAAAATAGATTCAGACGTTATCACAGATGAGATGGAAGCTGTTAGTAATGGTTAATGTTTTCCTTGTTCTTCATGTCGATGCAACAGATTTCTTCAAACCTCTAGTGCAGCACCAAATGTATGGCACCGTAAACAGTACCATAAATATTACTAGCAATAGTGCAATGAGATATGGCCGACTTCTTGCTAAAGGAGGATATCTTTGATGTCATGTATTCTGAAAAGTCGATTAATTGTATCCTGTTGTTGATATTGATATTTGTTTTATTGACTCAGATTCGATATATTGAACATTCTCATGATCTTATTCTTTTATTCTTTTACTGGCTTTAGTCATTGGACTAAGGCCATGCTGTGGTATCATCACATTCATGCGTTGCAAATATATTTATATATACATAGACGTATAAATAAATATATATAAATGCATATAAGTATATATTATATGCGCATATATAT
>NC_068982.1:22247160-22252160 GCF_001194135.2 Octopus bimaculoides
ATATATATATATATATATATATACATATACATATTCATGTATATGTATATATTTCCATGCATTTACATATATACATATATATAAGCATATACATACATATATACATGCCTATAAGCATGCATGTGTGCGTCTGTGTATGCGTGTGTTCGCGCGCATTCACTTTTAACAGCTCCTATGCACTATATCTTCAAAGGTGTTTGTAGTGGGATGCTGTGTAAGAGAAAACTTTCTACTTACAAACGCTGTAAATAAACACACATCGAGCCAAACACCAAATGACGTCAGCGAAGAAGCTGACACGTGGTTTCGGCGTGATTTTGTTTCCTCAGTAGCAGATGCCACCACAGTCATTTGGATCTAGGCCGGAACTTTTACTTTTGCTTTCATATATATATAGGGAACAGCAAACACTTCATTTGCCTGTGAGTGCTGGGGGGCCTGCCAAGCTGCAATTTATTTAGTATACGCTAAAGAAAATAAAGGACACACATACACACACATTTAGCTCGGCGTGTTAACGTTTCTTATTTCTTTATTGCCCACAGGGGGCTAAACATAGTGGGGATAAACAAGGACAGACAAAGGGATTAAGTCGATTACATCGACCTCAGTACGTAATTGGTACTTAATTTATCGACCCCGAAAGGCGTGCTAACGTTTCTGCCAGCTCACCGCCTTACTACTAGACAGTGCAGTGATCTAGCGTAAAGTTCTAACACTCACCCAATGTACACAGATGAAGGCTTGTATGTGCAGTAAAAGTATGCTTTAGATAAATGAATAGTGATATCTAACGCTTTCTTATATGGGTACAAGCTCATATATTCCCCGCAAAGAAACCGCCGATTATATGGAGCTGAGGGTCTTGACTGGTATTTTAGTTTATAGACCCTGGAACGATGAAAGGCAAATTTGAAACACGCTGATATTTGAACTCAGAATATAGAGAAGCGAAACAAACAGGGAAAGGTACTCTAATTAGTCAGCCATCTGATTAATCAGACAAAAAGTTTCTTGAAACTTAGAAATGCTAAGAATATGTGTGAAATATATGAACATTAAAAAAAAATTGTTGCAGAGCAAAATATTGTTTACAACTTTTGGTACCAAGCCAGCGATTTCATGGAATCTATTAAGTCGATTACAGCGTCCTCAGTGGTCAACTGATTCTTATTTTATCGACCCCGTCAGAATGAGAGCCGATATAATCCACGATGAAATTTGAACTTAAAAAATAAAAGAGATGAAATGTTACTAAGCAATTTACCCAGTGTGCTAACGATTCCGCCGACTCGCCAAGGTAAAAATGAACATCACATGAACATCACAACTATTGTAACAAGCGATTTGGAAGTAGAGAAGTAATGAAAGATCTAGGATTTGCACAGAACAGGCAAATTGTTCCGGATAGAACATATACTTTATGTATTGCGTATATACATGGCCCAGTTTCAAATTAGATGTCCTTCTCATATAACAGAATTGTTGACACAATGAAAGGTTAAAACTCATTAGAAAAACTGGATAATTATGTAAGATTCCCAAATGATACCTACCAGTTATCAATTGCGGACTTAATTGCCTATAAAATCCTGAAAATATCGTTAAGAAATTATATCAACATCTAGATTTAACTAAATTCACCATAAAGGAAAATATTAGACGGTTCCAGGTTGAAAACGAAAGAATCTACATACATATTGCCGGGATAGATTTATTTTGAAAATATATTCATGAATACGGTATTCTCCGGCCCTTGACTCAATGGCGATATGTTAGCAGGCACCAGTTATCATTAGGTGTGATGTCTGGTTGTTGTCCTATTAAATAAAACCCCAGAACATCATGCTGGCTGTGGTTGTAAGATCAGGTGTGACATAGAACGATAGCTATAACCTTAAAATCATAATATTCGGTGAGGAAGAGTAAGTATAACTTAAACAACAGAATACATCTTAATACTCGTTTTTCTTTGTTGTTTTTTTATCGTTATTTTTTCGTTCCACTGTGTTTATCTAGCTTCATTACTTAATCCGCTTATTTGATCAATTGCTTCAAGCAAGATGATGTTCTAGTCGAACTGCTAATGTCTGAAATTGGAGAAATAACACCGTTGACCGGTCATGGTGGTCTCCGTTTCCGTCGTGAGGAGGCCGGCGATAAACGGCACATTTTTTTAACTCAGCGATGGAAACGACACCGAAATACATCTGGTCTATTGTTCTGACAGTTCTATCAATCGACTGCCTTAATTTGGTACTTATTTTAGTGAAACCGAAAGGATCCTTATTGAAGCAAAGAAACTTGGGTGTCATTTGAATACAAAGCTACAACAAATTTTGGCTTAAAATGTTGGCACAGGACCAGCGATCTGGGAGTCAGGGGTAAGTAGGTTACATCGACTCACGTACTTTACTGGTACTTAATTTTTCCACGCTAAAAAGATGAAAGTCGACCTTGGTAGACTTTGAACTCCGATTATGAAGACAGACGAAATGCCACTAAGCATTTTGTTCGGCATGCTAACGATTCTTATTTCTTTATTGCCCACAAGGGGCTAAACATAGAGGGGACAAGCAAGAACATACAAAGCGATTAAGTCGATTACATCGACCCCAGTGCGTAACTCGTACTTAATTTATCGACCCCGAAAGGATGAAAGGCAATGTCGACCTCGGCGGAACTTGAACTCAGAACGTAACGGCTGACGAAATACCGCTAAGCATTTTGTCCGGCATGCTAACGATTCTACCAGCTTGCCGCCTTAAAGCTAGAAATATTGGGTTCAAATTTCGGCACATGGCCAAAATGCTAGAAGAAATATTGCAAAGCATACTTTCCAATCTTCTGGTGAGTTTATCAATTCATCACCTTCGGAGAAATAAAATTGCTACTGTTACTACAATTAATCCTTTCTATTGGAAGCACAAGGCCTCAAATTTGGGGGAAGGAATTAAGTCGATTAGATCGACTCCAGTGCGTAACTGGTACTTAATTTATCGACTTCTTAATGATGAACGGCAAAGTCGACCTTGGCGGAATTTAAACTCAGAAAGTAGCCACTAAGCATTTCGTCCAGCATGCTAACAATTCTGCCACCTCACCGCCTTAGTTATTACTATTAATAATAATGGTTTCTTAGCACGCCGGACAAACTTCCTAGCAGCATTTCGTCCGTCTTTACTTTCCGAGTTATTATTCCGCCGAGGTCGACTGTGCCTTTCATCCTTTTGGGGGGTCAATAAAATAAGTACCAGAGAGAGACACTGGGTTCGCTGTAATCGACTTGTCCCCCTCCCGCAAAATTTCTAGCCTTGTGCTAAAATTTGAAATCAATTTCTCTACCTGACGGGAACTTTATTTTATCGACTCCAGAATTATGAAAGGTAAAGTTGTCCAAAGCTGGATTAAAACCTAGAATGTAAAGAGTCTGAACAGCAGACGACATTTTTCAGATGCCTCGATGTTCCTGACAGCTAAGTATATGTGAGTGTTTATGTGTGCACGTGTCTACATACGCACGTTGAGTGTGACGTGTCGGGTCGGTTTCTCAGTTGAGTTGCAGTCGATGGCCTAATAGCTACGAAGTCCGCTTCGTAATCACGCTTGGTTTCCAGATGAATATAAGCCTTGTGTGTACAATTTGGGTAGACGGAAACTATGTGACGGCGAGCTGGCAGAGTCGTTAGAACGCCGGGCGAAATGCTTAGCGGTATTTCGTCTGTTTTTACGTTCTGAGTTCAAATTTCGCTGAGGTCGACTTCGCCTTTCTTCCTTTCGGGGTCGATAAATTAAGTACCAGTTACACATTGGGGTCGATGTAATCGAATTTATCCCTTTGTCTGTCCTTGTTTGTTTCCTCTATGTTTAGCCCCTTGTGGGCAATAAAGAAATAGGAAACTATGTGGAGGTCAATCAGATGGACTGTAGCTCCTCAATACAATGGCAATGTTGTGTCACGCTGATTCACCCTAAGGACGTGTTTCTAGTGAATACTCAGTAATTTACACTATTGCTCAATGTAAATGTAGATAGCTCCGGGGATCGAATAACAGGAATATTCAACGTCGAAACCGACGGAGGATTCGCATTCTTTTAATGTTGCCAGCTTCAAATTTAGGTACCATACCAGCAATTTTAGAGGGATTGGGGTAGTCGAGAACATCGTCCCCAGTACGTGATTGGTACTTCATTTTATCGACTATCACAAAATGAAAAGCAAAGCTGACCTCGGCAGAATTTAACCTCGGAGCTTATAGATTCGGAATAAATACCAGAAGGTATTTAATCCGATGCTGTGAACATTTTGCTAATTACCTAACAAACCAATCCGTAGCATAGATACAAAGTCACATCTTTGAACGCGAAAAATACCGATTAAATCGATCCCATTAATTGACTCTCTTTTTTTTTTTACACTTTTACTCTTTTACTTGTTTCAGTCATTTGACTGTGGCCATGCTGGAGCACCGCCTTTTAGTCGAGCAAATCGACCCCAGGACTTATTCTTTGTAAGTCTAGTACTTATTTTATCGGTGTCTTTTGCAGAACCACTAAGTTACGGGGACGTAAACACACCAGCATCATTGTCAAGCGATTTTGGTAAGACAAACACAGACACACAAACACACACACACACACACACACACACATATATATATATACATATACATATATATACGACGGGCTTCTTTCAGTTTCCATCTATCAAATCCACTCACAAGGCTTTGGTCGGCCCGAGGCTATAGTAGAAGACACTTGCCCAAGGTGCCACGCAGTGAGACTGAACACGGGACAATGTGGTTCGTAAGCAAGCTACTTACCACACTATATTATTTTATCGATCTTCAAAAGATTGATACATAAATTTGGCTTCGGTAGAATTTGGACTCAGAACGTACAAAGCTGGAGCAAATACCTCATACCATTTGGTCCGACGACGTGAAGATACTCGTAGTGCAGTCGAAATAGCTCAATTGGCAGAGCGTTAGACTAAAGAG
>NC_068982.1:22253371-22255794 GCF_001194135.2 Octopus bimaculoides
ATCAATCATAAGCTAATTAGATATAGAAATAAATGGATATATGGATATAAATATATAATAACGTGTGTGAATGTGAGTATATGTGAGTGTTTGTGTGTGTATGTGAATATGAGTGTACATGTATGCGCGTGTCTGCATACGCATGTTGAGTGTGTCGTGTCGGGTCGGTTTCACAATTGCGTTGCAGTCGATGGCCGAATAGCTACGAAGTGCGCTTGGCAATCACACGGTCCATGCTTGGTCTCCAGATGAATAGAAGCCTTGTGTGTACAATTGGGTTGACGGTAACTATGTGAAGGTCAATCAGATGGACTGTAGCTCCTCAATACAACGGTCATGCTGTGTCATGCTGATTCACTCTGAGGACTATTGCTCAATGTGAATGCAGATAGTTCCGGCGATCGTATAACAGGATTATTCAACGTCGAAACCGACGGAAGATTCGTATTCTTTTGCTGTCGCCGGCTATGTATTCGTGGCCAAAAATACTAAAATAAAAGGGTTGCCACTATACAGGAACACCCCCATCGAAAGAGCCTCTACGTGGTTACTTTACCTGCTAGATATAGCAGCTACATAGCCCCAAGATCACCTCCACTGAAGGGGAATATTAATTGATAAATTGCATTAGAGAATGTGAGACAAGATATTGTCATTATTGTACTCAGATACAGAGATGGTAAACTTGGACAATCATCACCACGCTATTTTGCGTTCCGAGTTCAAATTCCGCCTAGTCTATTTTGTCTTTCACTTTTTTAAGATTAAAAAGAAAATACGTACCAGTTGAGCACTGGGGACGATTAAATCGATTTCTTGTCCATTCAGAATTGCTGACCTCGTTCCAAAATTAGAAAGAAATATTATACTCTGGCGTATTCGCTTAGGCAAAATGCTTAGGCGCATTTCTTCAGATGTTTTACGTTTCGAGTTCAAATTCCGCCTAGTTTATTTTGACTTTCACCTTTTAAGATCAATAAAATACGTACCAGTTGAGCACTGGGATCGATTTAATCGACTTCCTGTCCACTCAGAATTGCTGAACCCCTTCCAAAATTAGAAAGAAATATTATATTCTGTCGTATTCGCCCTACTGTCTTCATATTGTTTTGTTTCAGCTGTAAATTTTCAGCCGTTATACCTTCTGTTCTTTCTCGGGTACCCGTCGTACTTAGTAACAATCTCGGAATTTGAAATCAAATCCTTTATTAAATCCTAGAGAGGTAGGCCATCTTCATTTATTTTTCTGTACCAGGGTTGTGGAAGCGTCTGGTTTAGTGGTTAGTGTGGTCGATTCATGATCGTAAGATTGTGGTTTCAATTCCTGGGCCGGGCGTAGCGTTGTGTTTTTGATCAAAACACTTCATTTCACGTTGCTCCAGTCCACTCAGCTGGCAAAAATGAGTAATCCTGCAACAGACCGGCGTCTGAGGAATATATACGACATTGAAACCGGGAAACCGGCCCTTATGAACCGGTATAACTCGAGAAGGTAACTACCTTTTTTCTATACCAGGGATATTCCATAATTTGTTATTATCCTATGCCTGTTGCCATTAAGAATTTCTCTTGAACCAAAGTATAAATTAACTCAAGCCCATTAGGAAATGTACTTCACTTAACCGTTCACAGCTAATCAACACTTATAATCGCTTTCCCACTATTTCGTTGGACAAGCAAGTAATGGATTTCAAAATTTCGAATACGATTGGCATCTGAAGAAGGTTTGAGAGTACGACGGCCGAAACGTAACCATAACAATGAAGATGAAGAAACTGGTCCGAATATGTTCTGGTATCGACACAGTTGCCCTAAAAATAAAAGCATGATTATGTCTAGATTTCTTTCCGTCAGCCGGGCTACATCGATCTAAGTTGACCTGGGACTAAACAACAGCTACAAACAGCACCGGTACCACCACGAGTATCTCATGATTAGAAACAAACTTCTTAACTATTCAATTATGCTTGCGTCTAGAGACCAGAATAACAATGGAGAAAATGCATTGAGGAACTCAGTTACGCCCCCTTTCCATTCTGAATTCAGATTCTACCGGAAGTCGATAAAATACAGTACCAGTTAAATCCAAGTGTCAATTCAATTGACTGTTATTTCTCCTCATGAAGGGCAGCAGATTCGTAGTCATAGGATCGCGGTTTCGATTCCCAGACCGGGCGTTGTGAGTGTTTATTGAGCGGCAGGGGATGGTGGCGAATCAGGCTGTACTCTTTCACCACAACTTTCTCTCACTCTTACTTCATGTTTCTGTTGTGCCTGTAATTCAAAGGGTCAGCCTTGTTACACTGTGTCACGCTGAATATCCCCGAGAACTACGTTAAGGGTACACGTGTGTGTGGAGTGCCCAGCCACTTGCACGTTAATTTCACGAGCAGGCTGTTCCGTTGATTGGATCAAGTGGAACC
>NC_068982.1:22257162-22258173 GCF_001194135.2 Octopus bimaculoides
TATATATATATATATATATATTGCTCAAATTTACAGAAAACAGAAGACGAAGACAGGTGAAAGAACAACAAGCAGGTGTATTAGGTTAACGCTCAAGAAGAATAGAAAAGTCTTTGACGTTTCGAGCCAACGTTGTTCGACTGAAAGGATTCAGAAAGTTCAGATGTTGTGGTAGATTAGTGCGATATACATCAAGGAAAGTAGTCAGTAAGATCCATAGAGGCAGAATCCGAAAGAGTACGAAGATCCAAGGTTAATCCGGCTGGAGTGCAGGTTACATAGATGATACATACATATGTATTTATATAGGGTGCGGTGAATAATCTGTCGTCTAAATTACGCAAAATTGAAAATGACACTGACATCTCATTTTAACAGATATATTTACCAAAATTGCATAAAAATATCATGAAATACTAAAGAGTAAATTTATTCAATAGAATCACCATGGCTTCAATCACGGCTTCCAGACGACTTCGGAGTCTCCTGCAACTCTTCTGAATGGTCTCCTTGTTTAAGTTGGGGAACAAGGAGGCCAGACCGTCTTCCAGCAGCGACCCTCTTGACCTAGGGCAGCACTACCTCTTCTTGGGACTTAATGTAGGCCTCCGCGTTGAATCTGAGGCCGTATTGGAAGATGAATGGAAGCATAACGTCGGCATCACAAGCGATCACTCCAAACACCATAATGTTGACTGGATGTTTGATTTTTATCACTCTCGGTACATGTCCTCAGATTGCAGTATCCTCAAATTGACACCCAAACACTCTGAAATGTCCGTATTGGAGCTTCTGGCGCGAATGCAAAGCAGTACAGTATGTCGTTTCCAAATTTATGACAGAGTGAATTGCGTCATGGTGCTGTTTTTTCTCAGAGAGGATGGTTCCCAACTGACCGTACTATAGTGTGTGGTCGATAAAATCAAAAACAAACAATGCGCATGCATGAAATAAAAAATATAAAATGGTGACAATTTATCCATTACACCCACTGTGCGTGTGTGTGTGTGT
>NC_068982.1:22258273-22258962 GCF_001194135.2 Octopus bimaculoides
ATTATAGAAACATATAAATATAGTATTTTGTAGCATAGATTATCTTATTGCAAAGAAAATACATTTAACCATAACACAGTAAAATCTAGTTTCCTATCAGACTAACCGAACATTAGGTGGCTTCATTCTTCCACATTCTATTCTTAATTGAGTTTGGTTAATTAATATTTCAACGATTTGTTTCCTGACTCTCTCGAACAGAATAAATCGTTAATTTAAATGTATATTACTTTTCTTTTCACCAACCAATTAATTAAAATCTCTTAACTCACTATATTAAATAAGTTATCATCAACTGTACAACTATACCATTATTTAAGTATAGTATATATTCAGTAAAACGCATATATGTATATATATATAAACACACGTTTATTTAGTACAGCGCAAACATCTTTATACCATGCGAAAGAATTATAGTATCAGTATTAATCAAAAGGCGTAATACGATATCAAAAAATAACTTAAACTAAATCATTCTAAGTAGAAACACACAATTACCAAATCAATAATAATATAGGCTAATTAAGTGTGAAATTTGTTACTTTTCAAAGGAAGTGTATTCTCAAGTTCATTTGACCTATAGTTTATGATAAATGCTTTTTGTTTTACTCTTTTCTTTATTTAATTTCATTTCCTTTCAATGAATTTCTAGTATAGCTTGATTTATTACTCGTTTATTTTATTAC
>NC_068982.1:22259348-22260570 GCF_001194135.2 Octopus bimaculoides
GCCACAGACATGTGTACCCTTAACGTAGTTCTCAGAGAGACATAGAATGTAACAAAGCTGGTCCTTTGAAATACAGGTTCAAGTCATTTATGCCAGCTGAATGGACTGGAGCAACGTGAAATGAAGTGTCTCGCTCAAGGTACAACAGGCCGCCGGGGAAAAAATTCGTGATCTTTCGATTGTGACTCGGTTACCACGCGCCTTCACATATCTATGTTGGCACTCCGTCGCTTACGACGTCGAGGGTTCCAGTTGATCCGATCAACGGAACAGCCTGCTCGTGAAATTAACGTGCAAGTGGCTGAGCACTCCACAGACACGTGTACACTTAACGTAGTTCTCGAGGATATTCAGCGTGATACAGTGTGACGAGGCTAACACTTTGAAATACAGATACAACAGAAACAAGAAGAAAGAGTGAGAGAAAGTTGTGGTGAAAGAGTAGATATTGTGAGATAAGAAGATGTATAGAAAGATAGGGAGGGGAAAAGAAAGGAGGGATAAAACAAAGTAAAAAGAGAGAGAGAGGTGAGAGGAACGGGCAAATTGTAAATATAAACAAAATGCACGAATGGAAACGAAAGAAGAGGAGAGAAGGTAAAAATACTGAGAAGTAAAAATAAAAGATGGAAGACAAAATAAAAGATAATTTGCAGAAATTATTATTAGGTTATGGGAAGAAATTATTTGAAAGAGCTAAAAAAAAGTGTTAATTCAAAGAATACATTTGGAAGCTCACTCTCACTCTCATAAGCATATATAACTACACATATCCTAGTACATATTCCTACTTCAAACACACAGACACACATATATGCTTTAATAGATGTTCACACACATACAGAAAAGCACATATACATTATTTACATTCGACGGATATTTGTCCTCGTCTTGTTGTTAACATAACGTTTCGGCTGATATACCCTCCAGCCTTCTTCAGGTGCCTTGGAGAACCTGGATTCTCATTCTTAGGATATTTTTCGATGTTGTTATTATCATTATTATTATTATTATTATTGTTGTTGTTGTTGTTGTTCAGGTCACTGCCTGGAATCGAGTTGTTAGTAGTCCGCGCTCTTAACCACTACGCCATATGCCCGTGGGTAATTATTGAGTGAATTTTAGGACTTATAAATCTAATATTTTTCTATCCTTCCTTAATACTGGTTCCCATATCTGCACTCGGTCTGCTTAGGAGGTTGTTGTGTCCTAGCATATGTGC
>NC_068982.1:22260856-22261801 GCF_001194135.2 Octopus bimaculoides
TATATATATATATATTAGATACATACATATATATACATGCTGTTGAAGAGCGTAGCTCGAAACATTTAAAGACTTTCTCTATTCCCGAGCGTTAAACTAATACATCCTTTTGTTGTTTACGCCACCTGTCCTCGTCTGGTGGTAGTGGTGGTGTGTTTATTGTTTATCTGCAGTTTTGCCCTACCTGAGACAGGCTTGTGATTGTGTGTCTATGACTTTCCTGTTTTTTTTCTAATTCTGGTCTTTGCATATCTAACACTGTATTCACCGATATGTTATTCAACCATTCTGCGATTAACAACAATACGGTGGTGGTGGGGGGACCGATTCTAACGAGATTTACACTGATATTTGCAAACAAGTCAAACAACCATTGTAGAAGCCACGTCGTTAGTTCGAATAACAAATAGTGATAAAATGGATGGAAGAAGGTCAATTCAATCAACAATAACCATCCAATAATTGTATAGCAATGTAATAATGTGAGAAATCAATACATGTATCATAACACCTATCTTTAAATATACTAATTATCGGTTGATAACACACAACTCACTGAAGAAAACAAACACGTACACACTACACATACAGACAGCTGACGCATCACGCTCACAAACCATAGCATACATACACGCACATCCACGCAGTTTCTGATCGCGACCTCAATTGGAATACTTTAGTTCATCGGTATCTTCAGTTATCCACTAAATCTTTGCAAGTATTGAAACATTTATCTTAGATATCGGCAGGTGTTGCAGACAAACCGGATAGTCAGAAAGAGTCACGTGAGAGTATAAGATGGCTGACAGACAATATAGTATTCTGCTGTTCATTACAATAAATGCGTGCGTCTCTCTGTATTTCTCTCTCTCTCTCTCTCTCTCTCTCTATATATATATATATATATATATATATATATATATATATATATATATATATATATAT
>NC_068982.1:22262380-22263388 GCF_001194135.2 Octopus bimaculoides
ATATATATATATATATATATATATAGAGAGAGAGAGAGAGAGAGAGAGAGAGAGATAGAGAGAGAGAGAGCGTCATATAGACACACGTCTATATATCTACGTGTATGTATGTCTCTATATACTTATAGATATACACACGTATATATATACATTTACACATTCGTTCGCACATATATACATATACATACATATATCGATTAGATGAGAAACCTCTGTTGTTAAAATGATAATTACTTCTTTAATTTGTTTATATATATCTTATCAACACATTGTGATTTTTCATTTTCAACCACGTATTCCCAAGACACAGTTATCTCCAAGTTTCCGTCTCTTACTCGCCTGGCTTTGCCCTCCAATTAATTAATTGTTTCTGTTTACTCTTGTTTACGTCAGTTTCAACTTTTTGTTTCCTACCACCAGGTAATATATATGCATATGTATGAATATATGCGCACGCAAGCATGGAGACACGTAGACACGCATACGTGCACAGCCCTTATCACGCACGTACATGAAGCGGTATAATCTTTAAGGATTTAGCGCAGTCAGGGGCAACCTGCAGTCCGTGGGACTTTCTGAGAAGCGCATGCAAAGAAAAAGACATTGTTTCTAGGCAACTGACATGCACGCACACAACACACACACACACACACGCACAAGTATACTTACATTCTTAAACACACACATACATAGACAGACAGACAGACGAATGGACGGACGGATGTATAGGTTGATGGATAGACAGATAGACAGATAGACAGTCAGACAGGTTGGTGGAAAGAAAGATAGGTAGATAAATAGACAGACAGACAGATAAAAAGACAGACCGATAAAAAGACACACAGATAGATAGATAGACATACATACATACAGACAGACAGACAGACAGGCAGGCAGGCAGGCAGACAGACAGACAGACAGATATATATATATATAGATAGATAGATAGATAGATAGATAGATAGATAGATAGATAGATGAAAGCATACATGCATACATACATACATA
>NC_068982.1:22263505-22265326 GCF_001194135.2 Octopus bimaculoides
AGACAGACAGACAGATATATATATATATATTGAAAAGAAAAACAGGACAAGAAAATGATTAACGGAAAAGCACAAATAACAAAAATGTTGAAATCCTCTCGTCAGCCATGGAGACCAGACTCAAGATAAGTTTCGGCGCATTTAAAGTCCCATGATTTTTAAATTCTATGGTATTATTCATATTCTTCGTTGTTTGAAACAAATATATATTCTATATTATTGATTGATGGACAAACAATAATGAAAAAGGGAAGTGCAACAGCATCAAAGTGAGACGGAAAACTAATAACAGAAACAACGACTAATGAAACAAAGGTAGACACACATATGTATTTATATATATATGTATATATATGTATTTATATATATGTATATATATGTATTTATATACTTATATATACATATACATCTATATATATTTATAAATATACATACTCACACACTCATACATACATACATACATACATACATACATACATACATACATACATAATCTCAAAGTTTTGTATGCGTTTGCTGTCCGATTTTCCTTCTTCCAAATTTTGAAATGAGATCGAAATATAAAGGTTAAGTGAAATAGTTTTAAAATATTTAGTAACTATTTATCATTTGTAGGGAAAATCGAATGTAATAAAACTGTGAAAAGTTTGTTCTACTTTCTTTACGTGAAAAACATTTCCTTCATTCTTTTCAAATAATAATTTCTAGAACATCAGCGGAAGTGAAAAAGAAGTAAGTACAAGTTTAAAGATGGAGACAGGAAGTAGAAGTGAAGGTGAATGCAGCCAATAAAAGTAGCTGATGGTATTCAGTAATGTTAGCAGCGAATTTTCTAAAATTTTCTTATTTTCACACGTAACTTCAGTGAATCAAAAGTTGCAGAATACAGATGTGAGTCTAAAGCAAATATGTTCTTCAAAATCAAAAATAAGAGAAACGTTTTTATCAAATTATGTTAAAATTAAGATTTTATATACGGTTTTAATAACAGTTTAGACTAATCCAAGAGTTTTGGTTACGTATATAGACACACTTCCTTAGACGTGTTAGGTACTCATTGCTTTCTTTGTATGACTATTAGAAAATATAATGGATTATATCTTGCTGTGTCTGCATGTACGTATGTACGTAGTTACCTACTTACAAAACCATCTATAAACACACACACATGTGTGTGTATATATATATATATATATATATATATATAAGTATGTATATGTATGTATGTATATGTATGTATGAATGAATGTATGTTTTCATATACTCATTTATAGATATATATATATATGAGTCTTTGCAAGTGGGCAAGCATGCGTGTTTGTGTGCGTAAATGTGTTTGTATGTGTGTAGATTTAGCTTCATGTAAACGTTTATATGCGTGATATTTTCTTGTTGCTTAAATTCATATAAGGAACCAGAGTTTCTTAACACAAAAACAAGACCAAAAAAAAACCACCTGCCTCATTGGAATTTAAATAAGAAATAAAATGTAAAAAATACATCGTTAAAACTACGTATGTTTGCGTGAAGTATGTGCTTATGTCTACGTTCAAGCACGTTTATATATGAACAAATATGTATAAATATGTACACATATATAACCATATATACATACGCTAATTCATATGTGCATATATATATATATTTGTATAAGGGGTATGTGTACCGCCATATATGTGTGTGTGTATGTAGGTATACGTATATGCATTCATACATATATACACATGTATAAGAATAGATATGTATATATATATATATATACATATCAATGAACATATATTTCTATATATATATGTATATATGTGTATATATATATATATA
>NC_068982.1:22266393-22267002 GCF_001194135.2 Octopus bimaculoides
TCTCTCTCTCTCTCTCTCTCTCTCTCTCTCTCTCTCTCTCTCTCTCTCTCTCTCTCTTTCTCTTTGTCTCTCTTGCTTCCTATCACTCTTATCATTTAGCCTTTCTCGATAAACCTCACCTATTTAGCTCATGTTTCAAATATATATATCTATCTTTCTGTGCATGTGCGCTCGTCAACATATTTGTGTATGTGTGTGTGTGCTGACTTCTTAGGAGCATATATACATATATATACACACATATATACGTACATACTACGGATACTTAGTTAGCTAGCCTGACCTGATAGACAGACAGACACAGACAGACACATAGATAGATATCTTTTTATTATAGCCACACAGGGCTAAATACAGAAAATGGACAAATTACAAAGTAGAGCTTTTCTTGGGGGGGGGATAATTTCGATCAAAAGGGATCGCGGGAAGAAAAAAAAACGTGGGTGGAGGGGGCGATCAATAGGGATCGTGTATCACAGTCGATGTAAAAAACGGGGAACAGATTAGGTTTATCCGTGGAGAGAAAAGCCTACGGAAAAGACCACTGTCACCTCAGGCTTTTAAATAGATAGATAGATAGATAGATAGATAGATAGATAGATAGATAGA
>NC_068982.1:22269950-22271158 GCF_001194135.2 Octopus bimaculoides
CGTGGCATCTTGGGAGAGTGTCTTCTACTATAGCCTCGGGCCGACCAAAGCCTTGTGAGTGGATTTGGTAGACGGAAACTGAAAGAAGCCCATCGTATATATGTATATATGTGTGTATGTGTGTATGTGTTTGTATGTCTGTGTTTGTCCCCCCCCCCAACATCGCTTGACAACCGATGCTGGTGTGTTTATGTCCCCGTAACTTAGCGGTTCGGCAAAAGAGACCGATAGAATAAGTACTAGGCTTCCAAAGAATAAGTCCTGGGGTCGATTTGCTCGACTAAAGGCGGTGCTCCAGCATGGCCACAGTCAAAAGACTGAAACAAGTAAAAGAGTAAAAGAGATAGATATATATGTATGTATGTATGTATTTAGCAAGTATTGCTTCACCACACACCGAAAATTAGAAATAGCAGCCAAAGTCTACTATTTCTCTACTAAAATACGACTGAACCCTAAATTTTAAATTGTGTTTATGCATTTACCGATAATGGTTTTTAACACACCGAACTACTTGGTAAAATTACTAATTATCAATTAATTATTAATTTTTACCCTATGTCTGTATGAGTGTATGTATGTATGTATGTATGTACGTACGTATGTATATTATGCTATGTACTCTTGTAACCATAGATACCGTCCAACTTTAAAGTATTTTCATCAATTTGGATAGATTGATCATTAAACATTATAATTAGCTACATTCCACATAGTATTTATATTCGCTCCCCGCCTCACCTTCCTCTTAGTGAATAATTGCTTGCCTATACTCTAACATATTTTCTAAATTTACTTCCCATAATTCGTGCTATAATATTTCCTCTTCCTGCTAACACGTATAGCTCTTTATAACCCACCCCCCTTTACTCATTATGGCAGTATATGAAATGTGAATTCTTAACTAATACATTCTCCTTGATGAAGGAGGCAGAGTCTAAAATTTGGATAGAAATATCCTTTATTGATATGGGTTAGTATTCCCTTGAAACGGTCGTTGGAGTGTCACCATTTAGTTCTTGAAAATAGAATACCACCATTTAATCACTGGAAACTTTATCTTCCACCTAAATACTTAAACATTTCTTTATTTACCTTTTCACGAGGATTTAGACATTTATTTTTTAATTTTCTTTTTTAAAAATAGTTTTTATATAACTTTTTAACAGCGTTCTTAGCCTCTAAGTAGGACGATGTCTTCAATATAT
>NC_068982.1:22271484-22272464 GCF_001194135.2 Octopus bimaculoides
AGAGAGAGAGAGAGAGAGAGATTGATATAATTTATTTTAACACACGTCATAAGTCTTTTCTACTTCAGTTTGTTTCCATTACTTAATAAGTTAATCTAATGTCTACGTATGAGAGAGAGAAAGAGAGAAATATCTATGAGAAGCTGGCGCTTTACCATTATACTTCCTTGTTCGATTTTTCAGTACATGAGATATTAATGAAAATTACTAATAAATATACACATATATTTATATAAATATGAATTTTTCGTTCATTTTTCTTAAGCCAACTGAAAAGTTTGTGGTCAGTGTAGCTGATAAGAAATATCTTACAAAGTCACGCTATGATAGTCTGTTACGTAACAGTAGGAAGATGAAACAGGAAAAGTTTAAGAAAAGGGAAAGACAAAGAAAGACAAATAAAAGGAAATAGCTTTTCACTAACCTATTATACTGTCAGCGGACGTTAAAATTAACTCAAGAAAAATCTGAGAACATTTTACATTTATCTAAATATGTATGGACGTTTATTGAAATCTATAATATTACGTATTATGCGACGACTCGATAACAGAACCTGCGGAACAATAATAGCGAATCTTAAGCTTCTAATATAAATTATAGAACTACTTTGTATACTGAGCTTCTGGTTATCTAATACTGTGTACATCTACGTGCATTTGTAATTGTCTTTTCTTCAACGTATATGTGTGTGCGTGCAAGTAGTTGTATATATCTTGTGTGTTTGTGTGTATGTAAAAACATATATATATATATATATATATATATACAAGAATAAGGGCAGGGAATCGTCAATTAGTAATAGAATTAATAATTAACAATTTTGCCAAGTAGTTCAGTATGAAAAAACCTTTATCGGTAAAACCATTTATCATCATAAATATACAGGGATTAGCATTGAGTTGCTTCTCCAACATACTGAAAATTTAGAAATAGCAGTCAAAGAACTACTGATTCTAAACTACAAATTTTTCTCTAAA
>NC_068982.1:22273705-22274834 GCF_001194135.2 Octopus bimaculoides
GGAAGCTCCTGACAATGTGCAAAATTTAACAAAACCTTTATATTTCAGGCGAAAAGGCCCAACATCAAAAGAAAAACAGTCTGGTGGTGGTGGTCATCGTCGTCGTCGTTGTCGTCGTCGTCGTGATCGTAGTCGTGGTGGTCGTGGTGGTGGTCGTGGTGGCGGTGGCGGTGGCGTATATTATGGTCTTGGTCGCAGTCGCTGGCATGTTTCCGTAGGAACCACTCCGACTGACATTTAATTTTTCAGGTTGAGGCGGTGGATCAATAGAGTCTCTTTTATATATAGATTGCCAGTGTTCTTCTCCGAGGCCAGTATGGAGCCGTCTATCTCCTTGGTGGTATTGCTTTACCTGGTCAGGTGTTTGCAGAAGGAAGACGTGTGGATAGTGAGATGCTTCTTAATTCAGATGTAGTGTGGTCGTACTCTGTAACCGATGCAGTAGTTGTTGCGTAGGATTATCACCGGTCGTACTGAGTATAACAACAGCGTCAACAAAATAAATTTGTGTTTTTGAAGGTATTATTTCCGGATGAATACAGCAAAACATTTGCTTTGTTGCAATGTATCTGCAATGTTAATATATATATGTGTGTGTTTAGACAGTTTGATTGATATAGAGAGAGATAGATAGAGACACACATACATAAATATATATATATATGTGTGTGTAAGATATGGTACAATTATTAACAGGACAAATTTTAGCTATTTCTCCGAAGACTGAAAGAAATGATGAAAAACCAAAACTGATTTTTGCACCTTACTGGATTCTCATCGGAAGCTTCTACATAATTTTGACAGTATCCACAGAAACAAGCAGCTAAACTGTTTATATACTCAACAAATGCATCAGTTACTCTATGAAGGTGTCCTTAATTTGCATACCGAAACTGCTTAACACTCTATAAATACCAGCTGCCTGTCAACGGCGATCATAGTCCACACAATATCAAGGTATATGATATAATAAATATGCCACATAAAGTTATAATTATAAACAGAGCAAATTTTAGCGATTTCTCCACAGCATACATATTATTTATCATATATCTTGTTTTTATATCTTAGTGTCGTTACTCTCGGTGTTCCTTCATCTTCGTAAAGTGGAAAGCAGAGTATTATTTCG
>NC_068982.1:22275086-22276376 GCF_001194135.2 Octopus bimaculoides
TATATGCATATGCTCGAAGTGAGGAATAGATAGACAGCCGACAATTGATGAAGTGTCGTTCTTTATGTTACTTGTCCTGTTTTCCATTTGTTTCTCTCGTTGTTTACGTATTGAAGTCATTTGTTTTCGTATTTCATGTTGTGTACTGTTGGTGACGTCCTGTACCCATATATGCATATATATATATATATATATATATATATATATATATATATATCGTTTGCTACTCCGTTATTGGTGGGATCAACAAAGATGTTAAAAGAGAATTCCATCCACTCAGAGATAAGCACCATTTAATATAAAAAAAAAAGATCTTAATACAAACCGCTATTTGTTTCATAGTGTGAAAACACAATAAACTATCAAGATTATATATGAAAGTTTGCGCTCCTAAGCATTTTTCAAACCTAAATATACAACAGCCCCAGCCATGTTACATATTTCATTCTGGAATATTGGTTGAAAACACAAGACACGATATATATTGCGTTTATTGTGTTTTCGCAGCATGTAATTAATAATATCTCGTATTTAAATACTGTGTATATTAAATGATACATACACGCATATATATATCCCCCACAACCAAGTCCAATAACTTATTTTTATCACTTCACGCCACACGCAACACTCATAATTTAACAACTAAATATCAACATTCACTCTCATATAGGTACGTACCTATCTTGCTTTCTATATTAATTTACCCATGACTGTATATATGTGTGTGCGTGTGTATATGTGTATGAATCTGTATCTATATTGCGATTTGTGTATGCATAAGCACATCCATGGATGTATGTGTGTTGACCTACGAGTACCCATATATGTGTGCGAAGAGACGAAGCAAGACAAATATGCACATGCATGGATATACACATCACATTCCTAGGTTTTACGTAGTCCCATTGGACCACCCCGCTTTTTGTTATCTGATATATTCTATAAAACACGTTACTTTACTTTTGATGTTTGCCTGAACGATTTAGTCATTTTCACTCATATAAATAAACTAATAAATAAATAAATAAATATATATATATATATATATATATACTCTTACTCTCTCACTCTTTTACTCTTTCACTTGTTTCAGTCATTTGACTGCGGATATACTGGAGCACCACCTTTAGTCGAGCAAATCGACCCCAGGACTTATTCTTTGTAAGCCTAGTACTTATTTTATCGGTCTCTTTTGCCGAACCGCTAAGTTACGGGGACGTAAACACACCAGCATCTGTTGTTAAGCGATGTTGGGGGGACAAACACAGACATGCAAACATATACGCA
>NC_068982.1:22276507-22277972 GCF_001194135.2 Octopus bimaculoides
ATATATATATATATATATATATACATATATACGACGGGCTTCTTTCAGTTTCCGTCTACCAAATCCACTCACAAGGCTTTGGTCGGCCCGAGGCTATAGTAGAAGACACTTGCGTAAGGTGCCACACAGTGGGACTGAACCCAGAACCATGTGGTTAGTAGGCAAGCTACTTACCACACAGCCACTCCTACGGTCTATAATTCAAAGTGATCGGCTTCACAGAGCAAAAGTTCAGGATCTGTTCGGACGTAGCGTTGTCAAAGCTAGGGTGCATGATTTAAAGCATGAAAGAACAAAAGCCGTTCGCTGCAGGAGCGTGACGTTGAAACAAAACGACAATTCGGTCTTTGACGACTTGAGAGTGGGGCGTGCTGCTCGACTCCATACAGACGTATGCGGCTTTTCATTGGCTCTTCACTCAATTGTATGGAAAGAACGGTGGACCGAAAACGGAAATGAACTTTATCACATGAATAAGGAAGCGTAGTTCTGTGAAAGGCCAACAACAAATGAAAAAATACCGGAAGTGATGTCTGGCCGCACGTGGGAGAGATGCCAGGGCTGAATGACCTTCTCTGAGCTTTATCTTCATATGCCAAACTCTCTCGGGGGCTTCACTTGGAAACTCCAATGAAGAGATTCCATGCAACTACAACTGTAAAACCTTCGTAGGGAACAAATATTATAAACATCTGTTTATCATAATCTATCCAGAATTTACTCTATATATCCCGACCAGTAATACTACTAAGTATAGTAGATAGCAGTAACTAAACCACTATACCATTAGCTGACAGAATAATTATGATGAACGTGGAACCCTTAACTTAAGACTAGCAGTCATACAGCTAATTCTACACACAAGGTATACTATATATATATATAGGAAATCTGCAATTGCGCCATAAATACCGTCTCGGTTATAATCTTGGAGCCCTAAGTAATCCGTAACAGCACTTACCTAGCGTACCTAATCGTTTAGATCACCTGTGAACTAAACCCCTATACTTCGTATATATTTGTGTGTGTGTGTGATACTAGACATATACACATGGTCATACACACATTTACAGGCATATTTATGCATGCGTACATACATACCCTTGTATGCCAAATAGTATACTTATATTAATTTAAATTTCCGTGCAGGGAGGTCATTTATTTCCCCTTTTTAACGAATAAATTGGAGATCTAGAATGCGGTGGTTCAACCTACTAAAAGGACCAGCCAAATCTTGTCTTAATTTACACCGAATTATCTTAAAAGGGAACCGCCACTTTGGGTATTATAGTCTTGGATATTAAATGTTCAGTGTTCGAATGCCTTTGAACATAAGGCTATTCGATCGAGGCTAACCTGGGACTAAAAAACGACAATACAAACATCCAAACATCAATTTTCTTAATTTTGTAATTTTTTTTTTCCTTCACTTATTCATATTTGTATGAGTAGAAGCGCATCTAAA
>NC_068982.1:22277982-22279720 GCF_001194135.2 Octopus bimaculoides
ATTTCTGAAGATTGTTCAGTTTATTATCTGAATATTGATAAGAGCACAGCAGAAATGCGTGTTTATAATAAGAAGTAAAGCCTTCAAAAATAATCCTTTTAGTTTAAGCATCATATTTAAATCTTTTGTAATTATAAAACTAAAACAGCACAAAATGGCTTCATAAAAGCCATTCAACTTAACGACCTTTACGTGAAAATAATAGAATTCCTGTTTGCAAAAGAATTACTGGAACCACTACAAAACGAAAAAAAAATCTATTGTGACATGCTAGCACCTCATCAGTTTCCTTTGTTGCAGAGATTCTACAACGAAATATCACAAGAGCTTTGCACAATTTTGGTTTTGCAGAAGCTATTAACAAAATCTCTAAAAACATTACAGGCCAGTTATGAAATTTATTGAATGTAATCTCTTCGTTATTTAAAACGTAGATATAGGATGATTAACACATAGGAAAAAAAACAGTTCCATTGTATATTTATTATAGTATTAAATAGAAATCCAAGTTTATGATACGCTGAGAACAGAGTGCATTAAATCTGGCCATATTTTGAGAAAATTAAGAACAAGTTCCCTACTCAGTTTGCGAAATCAAGGTCTTTCTTCTTGCAGATCACTATAATCATAGACAAACACGTACACATATGCACATACAAACACACACACATACACTCCTCCCCTATATATGTATAAATATATATATATATACAAATAAATTAGGGTACCGAAATACCAGCTTGCTCGAAATAGGAGTCAACACTCCGAATCCAAAAATTTCTCACTATTAAGAAATTTGGTGGCCACTTTATTATTATTGCCATTAATTGTGTGTGTGTACAGAGAGAGAGAGAGCTGAGAAGTTGAAAGTGGAGACACTAATCTAAGACGCAAAAATACAGAGGATAAATTTATCAGCCAATTTTACCAGTTCTGCCTCCCACTCGTAACGTATTAAATCAAAATCTGATGTGTTTTGTTTTTATGGTTATCATTTTTTCCGCTTGCTTTTCTTGTTTTCTTCTTTTTCTTTTTTCTTTTTTTTTTTGCTTTCTTATCTTTATTCTTTGTCTGGTTTGTTACGTGAATACATCAGAGGTGGTTTGTTTGTTTTTTGTTTTGGGGGTTTGTTTTTTTGTTTGTTTGTTTTTTCCTAGATTGGATGTAGAAAGTAATTTTATATCTTGTCACAACAGATGTATGATGAATTGTGACATTTATACCGAAATACTGTTTGCAGATGTTACGCTTCCAAAACAAAAATAAAAAAAAACAAAAAGCCAAATAAAAGGAAACAGCCTTACTAAACCACCTGAGCGATACATATCTGGTAATTCTAATCTAGCAGTATCTTTCAACCATGCTCCTTACTTTTAACCCACACCCCCGATCTCCCCTTCCAACAAATCACTATTCGTACCTGTAAGTGTTTGATGTCCAGTACTATAGACTTACAAATTACCGGTACATTCTCATTTTTGTTTCAATCTTACACTGTAATGTTAAAAATATATCCATAGATTGTTAGCCAACTCTATTGTTGTTGGCACTCCGTCGCTTACGACGTCGAGGGTTCCAGTTGATCCGATCAATGGAGCAGCCTGCTCGTGAAATTAACGTGCAAGTGGCTGAGCACTCCACACACACGTGTACCCTTAACGTAGTTCTCGGGGATATTCAGCGTTACACAATGTGACAAGGCTGACCCTTTGAATTACAGGCACAACAGAAACATGAA
>NC_068982.1:22280258-22281222 GCF_001194135.2 Octopus bimaculoides
TATATATATATACATATATATATATATATATATATATTTAATTCCTTACGGAGTTCGATGTTGTCTGCAACTTAGTTTTGACAACTCCAGCAACGACACTGGCGTCAAGCTCCATCGGCCCATTCTCTTTCCATTCTTTGTCATCTTTTGGTCAGGACGAGAGGTTGTACCCGTGATACCTACACTAAGTTTTTGTAACTAGAAGGAGGAAGGGAGAATATTCTCAAATCGGTGACCCTACCCGGGTGTTTGCAACAGACTGAACTCAGTTAAAGACATCCAAAGTACCGTGGAGAGGTGTTGAACCCGACTGCGGAATACGTATACCAATAAAATAGTAGACCGTCTTTGAACTGGAATTAAGAATGCAGTCGGAAGAAAATACCGTAAGGCATCTGGTCCGACATTCTTATAATTCCGCCAATCAACCTCCCAGGATTGGTCTTTTTTAACTGACCCCAAAAAGGATGAAAGACAAATCTAGCCTCGGCAGAATTTGAATTAGAGGCAAAGTGCGTGAGAATAAATACAGCAAGACAAGTTGGTCAGTTAGCTGCCACTCTTTATATGACGTCAATGATTTAGAGAGGGGAAATATGCATTACAAACAACTGCTTCTCACCCATAACAGCTTACCCAAGCTTACTCCCTGGAGAACATGCGCCACCGCTGTCGTGCCACTCTCTGCCAATGCAGACTTAAGCAAGGCTTTCCACGTTCAAATCCACAACCTTGCAGAATTTAAAGATGTAGCGGCGAACTGGCAGAAACGTTAGCGCGCCGGGCGAAATGCTTAGCGGTATTTCGTCTGCCGTTACGTTCCGAGTTCAAATTCCGCCGAGGTCGACTTTGCCTTTCATCATTTCGGGGTCGATAAATTAAGTACCAGTTACGCACTGGGGTCGATGTAATCGATTTAATCCCTTTGTCTGTCTTTGTTTGTCCCCTCTATGTTTGTCTTTGT
>NC_068982.1:22286757-22287416 GCF_001194135.2 Octopus bimaculoides
ATATATACAAGTATACACACATATATGTACATACTTACATCTACATGTGTATATACATGCATATCAGAGTACAGGACGTTAGAACAATAAACTACAGACAACGGAACGAACACATAGGAAACCGGAAAGCCACTTGGAATATCCCTTCATCAGCTGTCTCTATTCTATCTAGACGTTTCGAAGACAAAACATGGTGTTCTCATATCAAGATTAACAGCGCATGACCTTTCAGGTAGAGTCCAGTTAGAATTTTCTTCAGGTCGAGTGCCTCATCCCGCTCCAAAGGTCTCTGAATAAGGGTTGTTTAAGGATGTTGAATGAAACACCCATGTTTCCAAAGTTGAGATTATTCAAACCCCAAAGAATTCCTCTCAAAACGTAGCTATGATGTTCCCCCACTACTTCAGCTTCTGATCAGAGATGCACATATTGTCAGCCACCATGGGATATGCTCAACTGGTTAAGGTCAAGCAACTGACAAGCAGATCTGTGGTATTGAGCAGAATATTTGCTGTAGCCAATCTTTTATATCAAGATTTATTGTTGCTGTAGTAGTAGTAGTAGTAGTAGTAGTAGTAGTAGTAGTAGTAGTAGTAGTAGTAGTAGTAGTAGTAGTAGTAGTAGTAGTAGTAGTTGTTGTTGTTGTTGTTTTTGTTGTT
>NC_068982.1:22287426-22289827 GCF_001194135.2 Octopus bimaculoides
ATTCTGTTTCCGTTTCTTGCCGTGTGTCTTCCTCAGAGAAACGCACTGTATACATTGATAGGTCATTAAAATAAACACGAGAGAAAAGGGAGAACATAAAAAGGAAAACAAAGAAAATAAAGAGAGAAAAGAGAATATTATTATTATATTAAATGTTTGACTTTTGCTTTGTATTTGTGCAAATTGACTCCACGTTTGACCCCAGAAACCTCAAGAGACAAGTTAGAAGTTCAAGTTAGTGTTATGCCTAGGGTGTCAAATATTTGGTTTTGCACAGAGTATTGTTCTAAGGAATGTTTAAGAAAATTATAAGTTAGTTTCAAAATTTGAGATTACACATTATTTTACGTAGGATATGGGAAGTTCCCATAAGCACTATCTTTTGAATTTCTGCCATTTCGGAGTTTCATGGTATCTGAGCTAGGTAAGAATCAGGCCCTTTTGCTATCATTTCTAGGGCACCTATGACAACAGGTATTATTTTAGACTTGAAGTTCCACATTTTGCAAAATTTCTATTTCAAGATCTTTATACTTACTCAGATTTTGGTAGATCTTGACAGATACATTTTATGTCGATTGAGACAATCATATCAATGAAGAGGCATGATTTTTGTCTAAAGTCCTTCAATATAATGTCTGGCAAATTCGCATCTATCTTTCTGTCACTTTGAACGGTAAAGTTCCAGAGGATTGAGTTGTGGTCATTTTCAAGCACTGGAGGTGTTTTGTGTTCCCACCAGTTTTTATCATGGGGCAGGTCCAGGTTTTTTTCAAATTGCCCAGTGAATATACTGTGCTGCTCTATCATGCCTGTTGAGATACTCTGTAGGCGCAAGGAGATTGCACATGAAAACAACATAATCAATGGTTTCATTTTGTTGTTTACATACATGATATGTTGGGCTACAGCCGTTCTTTAATATGTTGGCCTGGTAGCCCCATGTTGGTAGACATTGATCTTGGGCTGCTATGATAAACCCTTCTGATTGTGATTCTAAGATAGGAGACGCAAACCATTGATGGGTAAGGGCTTTGTCAACATCGGCATTATTAGCTCTCTTTGGGTGTTTGCCATTGAGATTTTTTCTTGCCGTTTATCAGTAAGAATATCTAAGACAGCAGTTTAGCACGGGTTTTCATACGCTTAGCTTTTTCTGTGCTTGTTTCCAGAACGTCTAATTCAGGGATTTGTTCTATTTGGAATTCCCTTAGATATTTCTTTGACTGTTTTGTTACTGAGTATGATGCTTTCTTGATTTCGTGCTGTAAGATAAGTGTTAACATCCAGTCTTCAGAGTCTTTCAGGTAAGTGTTTAGGCCATTAGTGACAATCTCCATTGTTCATTCCAGTTGTAAAATTCCACGGCCACCCTCTTTTCTTGGCTAGTGAAGCTGTTCTATATTTGCCTTAGGATGGTGCATTCTATGCATTGTCAACAATTTTCGTATTTTTCCGTCAACATTACATATTTCAGTAATTGACCAGTTAATGATATTGAAACTGCAAGTCAAGTCACGACTGATATGGCTAAAATATTGATCGCTTCGATCCTGTTTCTTGCAGTCAGCTCTGTCTTGAGTATTACAATTACTCTGCGATAACATTCTCTTCTGATTCTTTCCCTCATCATTGAATGTTTGATTCCATCACCTTCAAATACCCCTAGATATTTGTAGCTCTCCGCTGGTTCTAAATCCTTTATGCCATTCTGCTGGTCAAGATTAACGTTGGACGTTTCTGTCATTTTGCCTTTGATAAAGGGAGCTTTTGCACATTTATCGAGGTCAAGTTGCATCCTGATGTCATCACTGAATTGTTTAACAATTGTTAGTAAGCCTCATAGTTGTTGGTCATTTTTTGCAAAGAGCTTTAAATCATCCATGTAAAAGAGATGATTTATATTTTTATCAAACGTTTCATAGCGATATTGTACATCATCGAGCAATTTTGAGAGAGGGATTAAGACAAAAGAGCGGTGGTGATAGAGAGTCACCCTGGAAAATTCCACATGAAATTCTTACATCTCCACCATTGAGAGATTCATTGTCGCTGTTCAAAGTCAGTGTGGTTCTCCGTGATCTCATACTTACAGAAAAGAAGCTTCGCAGAGTAGGTGCTATTTTATACATTTCCAGACATTTCCTAATCCAGCTATGTGGTAGACTATCAAAAGCATTTTTATAGTCTATCCAGATTATCGACAAGTTTTTGTATCGTTTGTAATAATCTTCCACGATCATCGTATTGATGAGTAGCTGATCATTAGGGAATATGCCACGTTCTGTTAAAAGACTATAGGTATATTCAGTCAAGACAGAATTATAATAATAATAATAATTATTATTATTATTATTATTATAATTATTATTATTATCACCATCATCATCATTATTATTAT
>NC_068982.1:22290242-22291560 GCF_001194135.2 Octopus bimaculoides
CACAGATTGTCAGCCATTAAGGGACATGCTTAATTGGATATGGTCAAATAACTGACAAGCAAATCTGCGGTACTGAGCAGAATATTTGCTGTAGCCCATCTTTTATACCAAGACAAATCAATGTACATGATAACACTTTCAATCAATTAAGATCAGAAGTCATGAGAGCTACTGCCTGTATTATCGCTAGTAGTAGTAGTAGTAGTAGTAGTAGTAGTAGTAGTAGTAGTAGTAGTAGTAGTAGTAGTAGTAAATATATTTGCTTGCACTTTCCAAATGATGTGCTGTTTCCCTGATCTTCTTCAGCAGCAACAACATCCATCGTTATTACTGCTTTTATCATTAATCTTTATTTTTTTTTTGTCACCTCACTGTCATCGTCACCATCAACTGATGTCATTGTTTTCATTGTCGATATCATTGTCATTATCATTTGCATCATCGTTGTTATCAAATTTGCCATAGTCACAGTCAGATATAAAAGAACGTCACAAGTAAAATTGTGTGTACAATCCATCGCTCATACACAAAGAGGCATGAAAGGCCAGAATCCACTCATCTTCAGTTTCGAATTTCAAAAGCTAATCCTCAAAAGAAAAGACGCCCGGATACAAAACAAAAAATCAACAAGAAACAAAGCAAAAACGCAAATAAAAACCAGCATAAAAGAGTTAATCTGTTAGAAAAACAGAAATTCGTCTTTAATCTTCCACGAATCAATCCAGTGACACGAAAGTAGCTTCTCTGAAGTAAGGTTAATCTATAGCTTCGGTTTATTGGCTCAAAGTATTAGCATTCAGTCATATTTCAATTTAAACAAAAGCTACGCCCGAGTAATTATTGTTCTTTATCCTCCGGCTCAGTCTTGATTCATCAGACTATAACGAATGTCGTTAAAACTGAAGCTATTCATCTTAAAAAAAACAAAAAAACTTGCTGTCTACCTAAGGATATCTCACCCAAACTATCCATCACGAGTTCTATTACTCTCTCATTTGGCTGTCATTTTCAGGCATAATTCATAACTCCCTACAGGTTTGCACATTTTGGGAATCTGCATTTTACGATAAAAGAATGTTTTTAAAAGCAGTGAACAAATTTCGAAATTCACCTTTAAATATCCCTGTACCCGATATATTGTCATTGGCACTCCGTCGCTTACGACGACGAGGGTTCCAGTTGATCCGATCAACGGAACAGCCAGCTCGTGAAATTAACGTGCAAGTGGCTGAGCACTCCACAGATACGTGTACCCTTAACGTAGTTCTCGGGGATATTCAGTGTGACACAGTGTGACAAGGCTGACCATTTGAATTAC
>NC_068982.1:22291570-22293401 GCF_001194135.2 Octopus bimaculoides
GGAGCCTCGTGGAGCTTTAGGTGTTTTCGCTCAATAAGCACTCACAACGCCCGGTCTGGGAATCGAAACCTCGATCCTATGACCGCGAGTCCGCTGCCCTAACCACTGGGCCATTGCGCATGTCTGCGCATGTCTGCGCATCATCAACCACGGCATACCCAGCCCTCCATTTAGCGGCTGTTGACAGCAAATGGATAGCCCATCCATCGGACCGCTTCCTTTCTACAAGAAGCGGAAGAGTATGCGTTCCAGTTTGGTGATGGTAGGGTCGAGACAAGGCACGACGGTCAGACGGTATTCGATGACGGATGCGATGTACGCGTTCGCCACCTTCACCCGACTTTTAGGGATAGCTTCCTCTCGGCCCATTGTGACAGTGGCCACCCTAGTCGTTATTTCGCCCCAGTTCTTCTCCATTTTGAGGTCCGGACCGAACCAGACTCCGAGCAATTTAACCGGCCTGTCGGTCCAGCGTCCCACAGTGGAGACGCTGTTGGACGGCATGGGCTTGCTTCTCCAGGTGCCAAGCCGCGAGCCCAGTGACTTATCCCGGTTAATTTTTGCTCCCATTACCGCTTCGTATTCTTTTAGTGTCTCGCCGACCAGCTCGATGTGCTTTTGGCTCGACACTATGACGGTGATGTAGATAGATAGATAGATAGATAGATAGATAGATAGATAGATAGATAGATAGATAGATAGTCACCCTGTAACTCTTGCTAGTTTGTATTCTCTCAGCTTCTTCGGAACTATACGAGAATATATTTATTCAGGAAAGCATTTAAATTTATAGAGGCACACATACACACATACATACATACATACATACATACATACATACATACATACATACATACATACATACATACATTTACGGATATTAGTTCTGCTATGGCAAAGCAGAAATGTAAGTAGGTGTGTGTGTGTGTGCGTGTATGTGTATGCTAAATAAATATATTTTGAAATACGTGTGTATATTTTTGAATGCGTAAACGTGGATATATGTGCGTGTTTGGGTATTAAATGAATGAGCGATTTTCTGATTTTCTTTGACTAAAGTGCATTTATAGCGTACAAGATATTCAATCTCTTCGGAGAATACATTTTAAAAAGACAAAATTCATATATCATGCTACGTTGAACCCATTCTAAAGACATTAGTTTTAATAGGAGTGGCACCTTGGCTGCTCATAAAAGCTTAATGGGTATTTGAAAATCTGAATTAAGGCAAATATATGATGAATGTGTTGTTACTGTTGTTGCTTTTATAGTTTTATGTTGTTTTTCTCGTTGCTTATGTCATTGTTGTTATTGGTTGGACTCGGATTGACTCCAAGTGAATAGACTTATGATCAGAGACGTTCCAGTTGTAGCAATCCTGTCTTTCTATGTTATGGAATAGCACCTTTTTTTAAAGATGATGATAGGATTTGAGAGAATTTAGTTGCTATTTTTAGCATGCTAAATGCAGTCACATAGAGGTCACTTCAGTGGCTCTGTTCAATTAAAAAGGCGTTGTTGTTGTTGTTGTTGTTTTTATGTTCTTATTGTCGTTGTTGTTGCTGTTGTTGCTGTTTTAACTCCGGGCCAATTCTGAATGAACAAATAAATAATCAAAAGCGTTCCAACCGTGTCTTTACATTTTGGATTGTGAACTTCATTTTTTTTTTAAGACGGCAGAATATGATTTGAGAGATTTTACTTGCTATTTCTAGTCAGTGGAATGACCATGCAGAATATCCTACTTTGGCTCATTGTGCTTTTGCTGTTTTTGAGGTGATGGTGGTGGTGGTGGTGGTGGTGTTCGTCGTCGTCGTCGTCGTCGTCGTCG
>NC_068982.1:22293570-22297473 GCF_001194135.2 Octopus bimaculoides
GTGGTAGTGGGGGTGGTCGTAATCGTGGTGGTAGTGGGGGTGGTCGTAATCGTGGTGGTGGTGTTCATGGTGGTGGTGTTCGTGGTGGTGGTGGTGGTCGTGGTCGTGGTCTTGTGCGGTGCGGAGTGAGGCTGGGAACGTTCCTGTTATTTTTCTTGTTCTTCTTTTTTAGTCCCATGGCGTCTATCGACACACAGACACCGTGTTCTAAATATGATCTGCTTAGGTCTACCAACATGTTCCAATGTTTTCATTCCTTTATAGAGGTGACCAGTTCGAAAATTGACCCCTAAAAATTTCTTCCTCCGCTCACTTTCAAAGCTTTGTCATCATTGTTATTGTTGATGGTGTTGCCGTTGTTGCTGTCATTGTCGTCGTCATCGTTGTTGTTGTTGGTGTTGTTGTTGTTGCCGCCGCTCTCTTGTTTTTGTTGTTAAGTTTTATTGATTCTCGACCAAAGGCGTCTTTGCAATTTTGTATATCAGCTTCTACATTACCATCTCTTGTTTTGACAAATATCTAGGACGACGTAATTCAGAAATAAGACCGTAAAACGTAATTCGAGAGGGATTTAATTTCTATTTCTAGCAGGTCAAATGAGATACGTAGACGTTTTGACTCCACCTCCTCCATTTGAATGTTGCCACTAGAAATGGCATGAAGAAACCAGTATCACTAGTAATCTGTTCTATGTATGGTTAAACCATTTGTCTCTGGAACATTGGAACATAGCTAGTTTTTTTCTACATGCATTTCTGATTCTAAACAGTTCTCTAATCAATTATAAAATTACATAATTTTCAAGTGTATTGCTTCCAGAATTGTGTTTATTTCTTGTCGCCATAGTGAGCTATATAAATGTTCTTCGCTTCCCATGCACTGATATTAAAATAATGAAAACGTTAAGAAGGAAAATGAAAATCCAATGAAAAAATATTAGGAGCAAAACAATACAAACGGCGAAAAAGGCGATTAATCGGTTACATGAGAACGCAGTATGTAGAATAAGTTTTACGCTTAAAGGAAAAAATAAAGAAAATTTGTTCGACGTTTTGCACAGTAGCCCTTCGGCGGAAAAGTTGAAGGAAAGGGTTAAAAATTATAGGGAAAGAGAAAAGTAAATGTTTTATGCAACGTGTCACACAGGGAAAATAATGTTTTGGAAGACTGTGAATCACAAAATTTGTTTGCCAGTTGCTAAAAGACGGAAATGAAAAAATATTGATCATGTCACATGGGAGTATTGCAACTCACCTTAAGCAAATACAAGCCAGCTAGGAGCCTCTACGCCATCGCTCTATCTGTTAGAACCACTGGAAATAACAGTCAAATTTCAGTTAAATCGCTTTCTACAGAGATGAAAAAGAAACATGAAACTTTGAATAATATATTCAAATACATACACCCACAAAGCAAACTATCTCTTGTTAAATACTTTTGTTCATAGCTTCAATAAGGTTTGACATGGGGCTGAATTGCAAAAACCTATCGAATATGCTCATATTTAGATAGATCTCGTGTAAAAGGGGCATAGGAACACCGTAACATAAGTGTTTGATTAATACCAAGAAATGGACAGGGAGTAAAAAGGCTTCTGATGACAGGAAAAGATCAGAGACTAAAATATTTCTCTACTGCACACTTACAATCAGTATTTGTTTTTGTTACTGCTGCTTTAGCCCGAGGTCAACCGTGACTGCGAAAACCTATGATCAGAGACTTTCTAAGCATGCACATCTTGTTACATTAGTCATTGTGACCTTCGATTTTTCAAGATGGTACAGCTAATATTATTTGAAGGTGTTTAGACAAAATACTCCTTGTAAGTCAACGTATCCTAAGCTAGTTATGTTGTTAGATTAAATAATTTGGTTATAAAAATTGATTTTATGCTATTCTCTGTAAATTTTGGGTCCCAAGCGAACGAGGAAACCTATACATGGATCACAACCTGCTAGAAATAGCAGTCGACTTTGTGCCACTCCCTACTATACAGGGTGTTGTGTCGACGCCCCCAGGCGAAGAAGTAGGATCTCCCAAGACATATAAATAGAGGTAGTCTGGCCGTGGTAGGTATGTTGAGTAGCAGTTGAGTAGCAGTTGTGTAGCAGTTGAGTAGAGATCATCCGAAAGTGCTAGACAGCAGTAGCGTTGAGACATAACAGTGGCGATGAGGATTTCGTAGCTCACACAACCACTGTGTAGTATTGAGACATAACAGTGGCGACGAGGATTCGCAGCTCACACAACCAATGTGTAGTATTGCGATATAACACAGGAAAAGGATAAATCGGCTAATGTAGTCCATGTTCTTAAAGGATTTGGTTGCACTCCTAAATTCGTGTAAATCCTTTTTTCACGCAGGGATAATATCTAAAATTCTTGAGAGAGGATATAAATCTGAACACTTCAGTGTGAAAATTACCAGATAGAGCTGAATGTTATAAAATCTTCCTCTTTTGATGTTATGATACAGTTACACAGAATGATCGAAAGGGAAATGTCAGTTACTATCAACTTCCGATTCATTTGATGATGAAACTTTTTAAGCATCGAAAGGCTTTAGGCAACCACCAAGCTCAAATCTGGACAAATCACTGAGATTTAGAATGCTGAAGACATACTGTACTCTAATAGTTCAATTTCCTGGTGCCTCCACACGATGATTTCATCATCCATAAAAGAAAAACATAATTTTTTTATTGATACACATCACCACGTCCAACTTTTCTACTCTTTTCACAGTACAAAAGCACCAGCTAACTCCATTCTTTTTAAATAAAATTTTCGGCAGCATAATTTCTAATAACTACAAACTGGATGATGGAGTTTTAAACCACCTCAGACATGTCTCTGTATCCTTTGGTAGACTAAGGAAGATAGACTTTACAAAGAACAATTTCAGCTTTTATAACAAGATCCTCGCTTACTGGGTAGTCTGAATTTCCGTTCTGTTCTTTGGGTGGAAGTTATGGACCACATATCGCCGACATATGAAGATTCAAAATGCTTTTAGCATCCATTAATTCTAAATATTATCTGTCATATGGTGAGATAAGATTAAGAACAAAGAAATCTTCGAAAGAAATCTTCCGTCGAATCTTCACCAGCAGCATTGAATCCACACGGCATTAACCCATCACTAGAAGTGTTGAACACAAGCATCAACTGAGATAAATGAAATACGAAGTGCGCATACTTCATGAACCACTTCATCTATGTGATCTTCTGCAGTCTGTTACACCATGGTAGTCCAAATAAGTGGTTCAAAATCCAGTTTGAAAATGAGCAACACCAACATGTTGGTGGCTTGACTCACAGTTGAAGGGATATTGAAAATATGGAAAAACAAATGCTCCCGAAAAGCCAGAAGCTACAGAAAATGCAGAATGACATCTGGTCTCTGCAAATAAACATCACCGTACCTCGCCTACGAATGATCGACCCAGCGGTACAGTCGTCAAAAGGGGTGGATAGTTATTATCCTATTCAACAGATAACTGTAAGCAAGCTTGTTTGTGCTTCATGTGTTTTTATTTTTATTCGTGGTTTGACGGCGACGGTGTTAGAATCCTACTGAAAGTAATTAAAAATCTATTTAAAAACCCTTCATTTTGCTACCATCTTGGTTGTCACTGCAACAAAAAAAGCAAAATATAAAATGCAACATATTTTAGTATATTTTAAAATTATAATTTATTTATGATCTTTTAAGTTTTTTAAGTTTTTTCTTTTTACTATTTTATTTCTTATATTTATTCATTTTCTATCTGTTTCTTCCATATGAATAATGAAATATCATTGGAGTCGTTTTACAGTGATTTCAAACAGAATTATCCAAACACTTATTCATATAAATAGTTTACTGCGAGAAGTAATTCGACTCTTCTTTATCGCTGTTGT
>NC_068982.1:22298426-22298925 GCF_001194135.2 Octopus bimaculoides
TATATATATATATATATATATATATATCATATTTATGACTATATAATTTCTTTTATTCTTTTTATTCTTTTAACTGTTTCAGTCATTTTGACTGCTGCCATGCTGGAGCACCGCCTTTTAGTCGAACAAATCACCCTCAAGACTTTTGTCGAACTCCGCTAATGGACGTAAACACACGTGCATCAGTTGTCAAGCGATGTTGGGGTGGGGATGGCAACCACAGACACACAAACATACATGCACACACACATACATACATACATACATACATACATATATATATATAATACAAGTAATATGTGAGTATATGCATATATACGTACATGTATGTACATACCTGCATCTACATGTATATATAGATGTATATCTGGGTACAAGACGTTACAAACAAGCGCGGACAAAAGGAAAAACGGTGGAGGAATGTAGATTATAGGTGAGCAACGAGAGACAGGGCGGAAGATATATATATATATGTATATATATATATATATATATATAT
>NC_068982.1:22299637-22309195 GCF_001194135.2 Octopus bimaculoides
TATATATATATATATATATATTTATGAATATATATAGGCGTGAGCCTGTTTGTGTAGTTAACAAGCCCCTGCCGAACAATACTGTGTGAATGAATATTACAATTGCAAATGCATCTTGAATATATCAAAAGTAAGTCTTAGCCTCTGCAGTAGATAAGCCTTACTCACACAAGCCAAGCCATAAACAGGTTATCTCACAAAAGTGCATAAAACGTCTCTCACAATTTAACGACTTGCGATTCGTTAAATAATATCATTATACTATACTACTTTTATTGTCTTTGCTGTTAATAAAAGACTTCGAGATATTCCTAGAATGGTTAGCATTCTTAGAGGGGATATCATCGTACAGAATGTGTTACAGACAAGTTTGGCGTATTCTTCCATGAGTAACTTTAACAGTTTTTCATATACATTAAAGAATCTCAGCTATGGCAACAATTTAGACAGCATCGACTGGCTCAAAATATGATAGTCGCACAAGAACTGAAGGACATTGCAAATTAGTTTGTTCTCTTTGGAGAATTAATCCTTCTGACGAAGCAGAGATAATTTTGAATTACCATTCTCTTTACGTACAGAAATTTTTGGTAGTTCTACTTTTATTCAAGCATCTGAAAAAGAGAAGCGATAGGATGCAATGCTTCCTGCTAAGAGCACCGGTTACCTTTGGGTTTTTTAAATGAAAATTCAGAACTACCACCAAGAAATATCTAAACGTATTTTAATACTGATGAAAGAATTAGTGATAATTTGCAAATAATAAACGCTAGGCAATAAAGTTACCCAACTCAATTACTCCAATTAGAATACCACAGCATAGATCAGGCACAGACAACCTTTATCGAGAAGCAGAATGTATGAGAAATGGCTCATTAGGCAGCCGCACAACCCAAAAATTTCTCGGTACATTTTCGTTTGGCGTCCCATTCAAAAAGTCCCAAGAGCTGCAGTTTGCCCATGACTGACCATGACTGTATTTAAAAGTAGCATCTGTTTTAATGCTGTTATTGCGTAATATATCAACTCAACAAGGATTTTGTAATGGAATCAGACTAGAAATTGTCAACTTACACCGTAATCGAACCGAAGGCTTGTCCATAAGAGGTACTTTGCTACGCACACCAACTTCAATAACTCGATTTTAACTAAAATCAAATAATTCAAGTTTGCTTCTTATTTCACAAAGCAATCCTTTTCCTGTTAGAGTAATTGATCCGGTGACAATAAAACAAGGGATCTAACAATAAGCTATGGATGCACATACTACTGTCTGTATTTAGTCATTGACAGTTCTGTGTTGCATTCTCTTCGGCTGCAAAACTAACTGATATTGTTGTTAGGGTAGTTAACCAGTATGCAAGGAAAATTAGAAAAAAAACTATTACTACAAAGCATTATACAATAAGAAAATATAACATTAAGAGCTTAAGTATATGGCGCGATAATGATAAATTAATTTCTAAGGATACAATCAATAATAACTATACGTTACAACGGTGTAATAATTGTAATCTTATTAATTATTTGAAGCTGAAACAAAGTGAAATAATTTTATTTGTCGTTTCATTTATCCACCCACAAGTGATATATTACTTCAATGAAATTACGTGTTATTGTACCAATATATACCTGAGTAATATTTTGGTTGACAACAACTGTGGTATCTCCACAAGTTCGACAAGATGTTTAGCAGCATTTCGTCCGTCTTCGCGTTCTGGGTACAAATTCGACCAATGTCGACTTCGCCTTTCATCCTTTCAGGGTCGATAAAATAAGGATCAGTCGAGTACTGGGGTAGATCTAATCAACTAGCCCTCTCCATTCAAATGTCAGGCCTTGTGCTTACAGTAGAAAAAATTATCATTATTATCATTATTAAGGCGGCGAGCTGTCAGAAGCGATAGCATGTCCAACAAAATGCTCCGCTGTATGTCTTTGTGCCTTATGTTCTGATCTCAGATTCCACCGGGGTCAACAAAATAAGTACCAGTTGAACATTGGGATGGTTATAATCGACTAGCTCCCTTCCCTAAAATTTCAGGCCTTATGCCTATAGTAGAAAGTATCATTATTATTATTATGATACCTGTATATGTTAAAGGCTGCGAGCTGACAGTATAGTTAGGACACCGGACGAGATGCTTAGCGGTATTTCGTCCGTCTCCAAATTCTGAGTTCAAATTCGGCCGAGGTCGACTTTGCTTTCATCCTTTTGGGTCGATAAATTAAGTACCAATCAAGTACTGGGGTCGATGTGATCGACTACCCGCTCCCCCAAAGTTTTCAACCCTTGTGCCTTTAGTAAAAAGGATCATTATTATAATTATCATTATTATTATTATTATTATTATTATTATTATTATTATTATTATTATTATTATCTTATGTTTGACTTTTGCTTTGTATTTGTACAAGTTTGCTCCAAGTCTCACCCAGAGACCTCAAGAGACAACAAGTTAGAAGTTCATGTTGGAGTTATGCCTAGGGAGCCATATATTTGGTTCTGAACATAGTGTTGTTCTAGAGAATGTTTAAGAAACCATAAGAAAATTCTAACCAAAACCTGAAAATAATTGGTAAAATCAGCCTTGCACTTAAGGATATAATTGCAGCTAATGATGTTGATATTACAGATTTCAACCACCCGTACTATGCATCCGCGAAAATCTCAGCGATTCTATGTGGTAAAAAGATTAGAAAATGACAACATTCCCACTGAAAACCTTCTTAGCAAGAGCGTATTCAGCACCAAATTAAGCTACTTAGGTCTGACATAGAATGTTTGAAAAACCTTAAATTTGACAAGACTACCAAAACCTACAAAAAACCCGAAAATTAAAGAAAAAATATAATATGAAAATCATAGTTGACATTGATGCCACCATAGAAGCCATCAAGCAAAAGGTATGTGCTAAAGCTGCCCGCATAGCAAGCTATGAAGAGCGCGTTAGAATCTTCAAGGACAACAACATGTTCAAAAATAACCCCTAAAATTTGTACAGGAAGATAGGGAAAACACCAGTTGCAGTAAAGTCTGCCCCATCAAAATTGTAAATAATGTAAATCATGTACATAATTCCTCATCTCTTAAATGTAGAACAGAACTGGAACGACCTAAGGCTTTTTGAAATAAGTAAGCAAAAGCTTGCAGGACAAACACAGAGGATTAAGATCAATGGATGGCAATTTGAGATTTAGATAAAAGTGATGAGACAGGAAACGAGTTGAGCAGGTTCTGATATCACTGAATGAAGATGAAGGAGATGAAGTAGAGATTTTGGTAGACGTCGGTAGGGTTGAACAGAATGGAGGTAATAAATCGATAAGCTTTAAGGGCGGGGGCAAGGAACATCTGGAGGCTGACGACAAAGGTTCTTAGTCATGATAAAAGAGGAACTTGAGAAAGTACCTTTATCTTGTCCCTTAACCTAAGAAATAGAATTACAAGCGAGGAGGGTATATGAGATACTAGAATATGCCAAAGCTGAAACTCTAGACCAAGTGAACAACACCGTAAAAGTTGGTAGCAACTTTATGGTGAGGCTGCTAGAAATAAAGAACAGACCAAACAGTAGGGTAATAGGGTAGAATCGTTGTGAAAAAGAAGAATTAGTGCCCAAATGAGGAATGTGAGAAAAGCCCTGAGCAAAATTAAACGGATGAAAAACGAACAGATGAAAAATAATGATGGTGTGAAGGAGCTGAAAGTGAAATAAAGAAAAGAAGAAAAGTTACATTGTTGTAATGGAGTAACCGAAAGAAAGAATAACAGCAAAAGCGAAGAAGTTAAAAAAAGGTACGATGGTCGTTGTAACCTGTTCCGTCAAAATATACTGTTTTTAAGTAACCAAGAGAGACTTTTCGGGAAGCTTGACACAAGAGAAAGAACCGAAACAATAATTCCGGATTCCAGTGAGAGCAAGAAATTTGGAGAGGAATATGGGGTGTCAGTAAAGAGCACAACGTGGAAGCGGAATGGCTCAAAAAGGTAGAAAACATCTTGAAGAGAAGAATCAGCAGGAGAATATAGTAATAACCCCGAATAAACAACAAAACCAACTACGCAGATTACCAAACTGGGACGTGCCAGAACCCGATGGGGATCAAGGTCATTGGCTGAAGAGTATCAAGTCAGTCAGACCAGAACTCGCTGCATTTTTAAACGAGGCGATTGAGAGAGATAGCAAAAGGCATTGGTTGACTACAGGGAGGATGACATTAATTTTAAAAGATCAGGCAAAAAGAAATGTGGAATCAAATTTCAGACCCATTACCTGCCTTTTGCTGATGTGGAAGTTATTAACGGGAATGCTATCGGGGATTTGTATGAACACCTTGAAAAGAATGATTTACTACCGGAGGAGCAGAAGGGATGCAGAAGAAACATGTAGAGGCACAAAAGACCAGTTGCTAATTGATAAAATGTTTATCAAAAATTGCAGGAGAATCTGGCTACGAGGCGTTTAGATTATAGAAAATTTTTTGACATGGTGCCTCACAGTTGGATAAGGAAGTGCTTGGAAGTGTTTAAAGTTGCTGAAAACATGAGAACTTTGATCAGCAACTCAGTAAAGTATTAGAATACAAATTAACCGCGGGAGGGGAACATCTTTTGTAATGTCTAAATTAAGCGGTGAATCTTCCAATATGACAGTTTATCTCCATTATTATTTGTGTTGGCACTCATCCCAATTAGCATTAGTGTTAAAAGATGTAAAAGCTGGAATTGACCTAGGAAAAGGAAGGGAACGGGTGAATCATTTGTTATTCATGGACGATTTGAAATTTTATGCAAAGGATACCATGCAACTTGATACCCAAGTGAATACAGTCCACATTTTTAGTAGTGACATCGGTATGGCGTTTGGGTTAAATAAATGCGGTATACTGCTAATGGAAAGAGGAAGGTATGAAAATATTGAAGAAATGATATCACCAACAGACGAGAAAATTAAATACATTGACAAAGATAAAGGATATAAACACCGTGGTATACTTGAAGCAGACGATATCAAACACAGCGAAATGAAAGAAAAATTAAGATGGGAGTATTTGAGTAGGGTGAGAAAAATGTTGAAATCGAAATTGAATGGTGTAAATACTTTCTCCGCTAATAACTCTAGGCTAAGCATTATAAGGTATGGAGGTGGTATAGTCAAATGGACAAAGGATGACCTAAAGATCTTGAACAGAAAGACCAGAAAATTGTTACCGATATATTTCATCCAGCAGGAGATGCTGATCGGCTATATTTGAATAGACATAAAGGAGGATTAAGGTTAATAATTGTTGGGGATTGTGTGATTATGGAGGTTCCGATCTTAAAAGTATATGCATGAAAGCAGTGGAAAGGTATTTAAGTTATTCTGCCGTTAGCATTTCCGTGTCTGTATGCTTATCTTGAACAAATAATTCGCCCACCACTATAGAACTACTATGCCAAAGACTTTTGGAAGTGGGCCACAATTTCCAACTTAAAAGTGCTCTAGATGAAGTTCCTGAATCTGTTCTCATCGATGTCTAAAATTGTTCCCAGGTTTTCTTGGCTGATATTCTCAAGAGACAATAAAAAAACAATAAGAAAAAACAATAGAAAGCATTGCAGTATTCTAAACAGACATTTGTATTCAGTTCGTTCACTCTTCAGTAAATGAAACTGTCCCTTGGCTCTTAATAAATCATTGAACAACAAATATAATGTTAAGCCCTTGTGTTGTATATCAAGGACAATATGAAGATATGACACCTAGCTTTATGCATGTTATCGATTCGGACAAGAAATATCAAATGCAAGGAGGAAGGTGTATGTTTCTTTAAAAATGAAACAACCAAAAACCGAATCAGTACCTTAGAAACGGTTTCCCGGTTGTTCTTTGCAGTCTGTAATGTCCCCCACCTTATGAGAATTAATAGGAATTTGATATCGATTTATAACAGGATATAGTCAAATCCCTACTAAAATTGTCTTGCGATTAACCAGAAGAAATCAATAATGATAGAAAGCGGGAAGGATATCTGGGCTATAATTTGAAAAGAAATATAAATCTTGCGTTGTGTTGCATGTGAAAGAGGAAGTAGAGACAAACGTACTGAGAATAGAGAGAAAATGTTTTATGTGTATGCGTGTGCATGCGCGTCCGAGTTTGTAATTCGGTTTGAGTTAGTATCTGCGTACGTAACAGTATCTACGTATGTCTGAGTGTACGTTGTGCGGAGGTGTGTTTGTGCGTTTGTGTTTGTGTATTTGTGGAGTGACGATATATCGCATTTCAAAATTGAGGCGTTGACGGCAAATAAATCAGAAAACGGAAGGAAATTAACAGGAAAAAAATAGATTAGTTATTAAGCGATTAAGAATTATTTACAGAAGATTGACCAGCTCTAAATACGTAGGAGTTAGCAAGCAGTTCGCTTTGGTTGATGGAATTTCTGATGAGAGAAATGCATTTCATTCCCCTTTTTAGCTGAGATAAAATAGCGGGCGATTAAGACGCAGTATGTCAGCCGTGTTTCAAGTAACACCTAAAGCGTCCATCTTGCTATTTATTATTCGAACGCACATACGCGCATACATACATACATACGCGCATACATACATACATACATACATATCAACTTTGCCTTTCATCCTTTCGGGATTGATGAAAGAATGTACGTTAAACGATGTTGTCGTAATCGACTAATTCTCCTCCTATTAGATATGCTGGCCTAGTGCCAAAACTTGGAAGTAGTAGTAGTAGTAGTAGTAGTAGCATAATTCGGTTCTTTTGCATTCTGAGCTCCAATAGCTCAGAGGCCAACTTTCCTGCTCATTATTTCAAGGTCGAGAGATATGATAGGTTAGCTTGGGGGAAGTTAAGCAGTTGTGGTCGATGTAAAAGGTAGCAGTAATACCAATAATGATCGGAGCCCTGGGAACAGTGAGCAAAAACCTCGAGAAGTACGTGGAACAAATATTGGCTGCAATAAGGGTGGAGCACTTGCAGAAAACAGCACTGCTTGGAACCGCTCGAATACTCTGGAAGGTGCTCGAAAAATAAGAGGTGTTACCTTAGTTCACTGGTAGTAATACATCTCCAGCGTTAGAAGCTGTGCAAAGGCAATAATAATAATAATAATAATAATAATAATAATAATAATAATAATAATAATAATAATAATAATAATAATAATAATAACTAGCACGAGGTGAATACAAAAGACATGACAGCGTGGCAAGAATGATCCATTGGGAGCTCTGTGGAAATTATGGCCTAGAAAGATCAAAGACGTGATATGACCAAATCCTAGAGGGGATCACGGAGAATGATGATTGCAAAATTTTGTGGTATGCAATGGTTCAGTGTGACCATCAAATTAGATATCGGAAACCTGACATTGTTGTGGTGAACAAAAAAGAAAATTCATGCCTTATAATCAACATAACATGTCCCGGTGACAACAGGATCGAAGAGAAAGAAGGAAAAGGGAATAACGATGATGAATTGAAATGGGGAATACGCAGGTCATGCGCAATGAAGGGAGTGGATATGGTATCAAGAGTAATTGTCACACTTGGAAGTATCAGCGCTCAACTACCAGCATGACTCAAAAAAGCTTGGAACAGATGTAAAGATAGAACACCTACAGAAATCAGCATTGCTTGGAACAGCAAGAATCTTTCGCAGGGTTCTTGAAGTATGACCAGTAAACAAGGGTCACCTTAGTCTGCTGGCTGTGGACAGCTGACACTTTGCATCACACCCAGCAAAATAAACTGAGAGTTTTCATTAAAAAACTGTTTAAATAAAATGAAATAATAATAATAATAATAATAATAATAATAATAATAATAATAATAATAATGAGAGAAAGGATCAGAAGAGAATGTTATTGCAGGGTAAGGGCAGTACTCAAGACAGAGCTGAATGCAAGAAACAGGATCGAAGTGATCAATACTTTAGCCATACCAGACGTGACTTACAGTTTCAATATCATTAACTGGTCAATTACTGAAATCTGTAATCTTGACAGAAAAATACGAAAATTGTTGACAATGCATAGAATGCACCATCCTAAGGCAGATATAGAATAGCTTCACTAGCCAAGAAAAGAAGGTGGCCGTGGACTTTAACAACTGGAATTAACAATGAAGATTCCCACAACTGGCCTAAACACTTACCTAAGAAAAACTCTGAAGACTGGATGTTAAAACTTGTCTTAAAGTATGAAAACAAGAAAGCATCATAGTTAGTAACAAAACAGGCAAAGAAATATCTAAGGGAATTCCAAATACAGTAAATACCAAAATTAGACGTACTGGAAACAAGCTCAGAAAAAGCTAAGCGTATGAAAACCCGTGCTAAACTGCTGTCTTAGATATTCTTACTGATGAATGGCAAGAAAAAAATCTCAGTGGCAAACGCTCAAAGAGAGCTAATAATGCCGATGTTGACAAAGCCCTTACCCATCAATGGTTTGCGTCTCCTAGCTTAAAATCACAATCAGAAGGGTTTATCATAGCATCCCAAAATCAATGTCTACGAACAAGGAGCTACATATGCCATAAAAACCGGGAAACCGGGTCCATGAGCCTGGCTAGGCTTTAAAAGGGCGCATAAATAATAATAGACGCTAGGTTAGGGGTGGCTGAATAGACGAGTTTAATTGTTCTTCTATTGATTATTAAATAGTAGAACTGATGAAGACATTTCTTTCCATTATCCGAAACAATTTCATGGAAGAGATCATTAAGTTATTGGCGAAGAGTGAATTATACTAGAAAACTTCATGCTTCCCACGTTTTTCCATTAATATTAGTTGTTTGTTTTCTAGAGGTAAATTCTATTTTACAGGAATACATATCCGTGGTATAGATAGCATTAATGGCATTCTCCTGTTAATCAAGTATATTTGTTGTACTGATATAGCCATGCTTAGCAAATGAATTAACAAGGATTTCATGGATGGCCCCATTTCTTCATAATGTATTTTTAGGTTTTACCGTCTACTTCGTTTTAAAGCCCGGATTGTATAGGAGCACAATTGGTTCTCATCATACCAAACTCTATTCGGAGATATATTCCTTAGTTCATTCTTCATATTTTGTGTACATTTACTCTGTTCGTTATATATGTAATAAAGAAAATGTTGCTATGCTCATCAGCCCTGTCAGTTTGATTTGGGAATGCGTGCGGGTATGTAATGCGATATGGACAGAATCTGCTACATTGATGTTGGTAATTATAGGATAAATAATCAGCTCATTGGAAGTCTTTCTTCCGACATTCCTCCTGTCTAGCTTATCGTTAAAATCTCTTGTATTTTCAGTACTAAGTATTAGTTTGTGTCTAAGGTCCTCATAATAGAACATAGAATCAGTGTTGCCGAAATTTTAAAGTATATCATTATAATACACGACATTGGCTAACGTGCCGCAGTGACGGACCGAACCACAAAATACGTAATTGTGAAGCAAACTTCTTACCCAAAGACCCATGCTTGCATATGTATGTGTATGTGAGTTGTATGTGTATATATGTATATATATGTATATATATATATATATATATATAT
>NC_068982.1:22309908-22310967 GCF_001194135.2 Octopus bimaculoides
TATATATATATATATATATATAAAGAGAGAGAGAGAGAGAGAGAGAGACGTACATACACATTTATATAAATATGTATGCTTGCAAAGCATGCTTTGTGTTTAGCTTGATGGTTTTAGAATATTTAGATTATGGTTTCTCAAAAAATAATTATCCTACGTTATTACGTTTAGAATATAAAAGCAATTTAACCAGTCGTTATTATTTTCCATTTCGTTATTTTCTTGTTTTTGTCCAGTTTTTTTTCAAAGTATTCAACAATTCTATAGATACAAGTTCTCTGCCCCATTCTTATAGATTATTTCCAATTTCCATTACGAATGCATATTTTCAAACATAAGCATCATAATACATTATGGGACCGAAAATATTTGAAAAACTCTATTCATGATTGTTTAGTTGTGTGCGTGATGGATACACTTCCAAGTGATTTAAATATAGAACGTACTCACTCTGTTATTTTTAAATCCGCCCATTCAGAATATAACGAACAATTATATCACCCACAATATTAAAAAGAAAAGTTAACCTGATGAATATAAACCTCCAAACCAAATGACACATACACAAACGTAATGGTTGGCCAATGCCACATTACATAAGACAACATTTTATATTATATTTATGTTACACTTTGTTATTCTGTATTAAGTTCATTCTATTAAATACACACACACACACACACACACACACACATATATATATATATATGCATATATATATATATATATATACGCATGCATAACAATCATATTATCCCTATTTCAATAAATGATTTTTAAAAATAGTTTTGTATGTTTTACATTAATAATATCATTGAATATCACTGAAAATAATTCTCTCTCGGTTTACAGGATTTCATCGTGTTCAGTGACTGGCAGAGGTAACCTGTGTAAACTGCCTGATAGCATCTACACATTATAGATAGATAGATAGATAGATAGATAGATAGATAGATAGATAGATAGATAGATAGATAGATAGATATATAGATAGATAACTTTCTTCATTAGCTACACAGGGTCGAACACAGAGGGGGCAAAATACAATGTAGAGCTTTT
>NC_068982.1:22311179-22317920 GCF_001194135.2 Octopus bimaculoides
GACCACGGTAACCTCGGGCAATGAAATACAAATGTACATTAGAGTGAGGTACTCCTTTTTCTTTCTCTTAGATAGATAGATAGATAGATAGATAGATAGATAGATAGATAGATAGATAGATAGATAGATACTACTATTTTTAATACACCATTCTTCAGAATGGAAGGGATTCCAATACAAGTTGTTTCTCTTTCTAATAACGTTTTATATAAGCATTCTTTATCGTTTGTACCCTGTTGGAAAATTCCATTTGGGCAAGGCATAGTTAAACAGTAGGATACCGAATGGCAGGGTTTTCGTGCATGCGGACGCATACACATACTCGTACATAAACGCGCACGCACACACACACACACACACACACACACACACACACACACACATATATATATATATATATACGTGCACATATATCCATATACATATTTTACCAGATTCAGGCATATTAATAAATACCTCCTAACTAATTTTAATCGAACGAAGGAACATGATTAAGCATATAATATTTGCTGTTGATCTATCGTTAACCTCACAGTTCACCGAACTCTCATATATCAAATTTTATATTACACACCTTCGCACGTATATGTTAGTGATCCCCACTAAAATCAATATGTCACAAAACATATATTATTATTGACACACTAGATCTAAAAAAATACCCATTTTCTTTTCTATATCACCGTGCAAAATATACTATATATCATATCCATATACGTTTGCATATCTCAATATGGACATGCACATATACATATATTGGATATTCGTTAAATACGATCATAAACATTAACTTACCTTCAAATATTTTTTCCTGATTTTATGGATTTGGGATAATATGAACTCTACCATCTAACGGATAATTTCAGAGCTTTTGAATATTTCGCCATTATATCTTTTATATTTTTTTCGTCTCACTGTTTCAATACTAACCTTCTCAGGTCTAATAACCAGTTATTTATATATTAAATATTTGCTCTATAACACATTATGAATCTCCATTGCACTCTTTCTTATGATTTTTTTATGAATAAATATAGTATATTATGCAAGGATTCTTTTTTTTTATTATTATTTTCATAAAGTTTAGCGCACTATCCGTACATTTGGTGCAGAAAATCCGGTTTGATATAGTATGAAAAATTATTAGATATCTGATATGCGCTAAATTACCATTTTAACATAGAATACCCCTTCGATTTTGACAAATTCTTATAGATTTTAGTTAATATGGAACTACCCCAGCTAACGGAAGTGTCAAGGCAATTCAATAATATGGCATCAAATATTTAAAATGACTCGATATTGCATATTACTTAAATGTGGTCTTTCGTTGAAATCTTTTCAAATTCATTGGATTATTTTCTTTTTTACTTTTTTCTTTTTTCTTTTTTCTTTTTATTTTTTCAGTATATCAATTTTAGAAGCTAAAGAATAAATCCAGAAAACCTTAATATTTAGAAATTATATGTTTCTCGTCACACGAATGACATCGCTATTTCAATACACTTTTGAAGATCTGTGAACCGGTTATCCACACGCGCGTCCCGAAGCACAATCTCATACCACATATGCGTGCGCGCCCGCACACACAGTTACGCACAGAGTTACACACGTACATACACACACACATACATACACACACACATACATACACACACATACATACACACACACATACATACACACACACATACATATATATATAAGCTGTATATTTATACAAGCGCACACGCAAATATATTGGATATAGAAAGCTGTATGGACAGACAGACTGACAGACAAATAGATAAATAAATAGATAAATAGACACACAGATAGACTCAGAGACAGACAGGTAGACAAGCAGACTGACTGACAGAGAGGCAGGCAGGCAGGCAGGCAGGCAGACACACAGACTCAAAGACACATAGACATATAGAAGACACTCAGACATAGATAGATAGATAGATAGATAGATAGATAGATAGATAGATAGATAGATAGATAGATAGATAGATAGATAGGTAAAGTGTCACAGTTTGCATATAACCGAGTATTGTTATATCCTGTTAAAGGATGGAGTCATCGTTGACTGAATCACCACTCATACAAGGCACGTCGGTTATGAGTGTTGCTAGAATACCAGCTGGACAAAAACAAGATTTGTCAAAATATTAGCTGAATCCGGTATATTTCAGATGACTATTGTACATATCCTAGATGTGATAGAAGTACATAGAAAAAATGCTTGGGAAATGATGAATATCCGAATATCTGTGAGTAAATCTCTCTAAAAGGAAGCGAATGATTCAGAACCTGAGATTCGTTCAGTGTCTGGTTGTTCCAATCGACAATGGCTTCCGAGAGGAAGCGCTGTTCTGTCTGAAAAGCTAATGTTCTATCTCCGCCTCACACACTATAATCAATTACTTGCACAGGAAATTCTCAGAGTCACAAGCAAACAGACTGACCTAACAAATGTGATCGCCATTATTGTAGCAGTCGCTGTATCACGTAAAACGATGCACGTGTAAAACAATGAAATGCCGCCTTTTCTGTAGATCCCTCACGTCTGAAAATTGGTCACACATTGATATGAGTTGACTTCACACACAAATACGTATTCGTGCAGATAGATTCAAACACATGCACCTACATACGCAGAAATAATCACATACAGGCTTAGAAGGAATGAACCTGTGGAAAATGAAGGAGCGTTGCTTTTTTGTGTGTGGTTTGTGGGAGGAGGTGCTAGAGTCGTGGGGACCTGCTCAGCCATCAGAGAACTCACAGGAATCGACCCATGGTAAATTATTATATGGTTATTGTTCACAGCAGAACATGTGCAACATGTGGAAAGGTCTGCTTTTCAGTTGGAGGATTGAAAAGGCATGTCAAAAGAGTTCATATTGTGTAACTAGTTTCTTCTGCCAGGCAAAACAACTGGGAATTATGTAATAGAATGTGCAAAACTTTCGCCGGACTCTAGAGTCATGCAAGGGCCTCATATTGCATCAACATTGACTCATTTCAATAATTCTTTCTAGCAATGGCTTTGCTCGGATACGAAAAAGCAGCTAAGATATATATATATATATATATATATATATATATACCCCTACCATCTACAGATTTGACAATGACCAGTAGATCAGCCTGGTTTCAGAGCATTTGCTCTTCCTCAGTACTCGACAACAGGCTGGTTCTGTCAAGTCGCTAGGGGTAGGTGTTCGATCCTTTGCTTGCAATATATCGGACACAGGCAGTGTCGTTAACCAGCTGGGAAAGGTGTTTTCCTGGGGTTAAAAAAAATAGTAGTAACGTCGTTCCGTATGGAACACTCATGTTGAAGTGGCAACAAACATTATTTTATATGTGTGCTTGTGTGTGTGTGTGTGTGTGTGTGTGTGTGTGTAGATATATATATTTTTTTTGTTTCAGTCATTATACTATGGCCATGCTGGGGCACCGCTTTTAAGAATTTTTAGTCAAACGAATCAACCCCAGTACTTTCTTTTTTTTTTAGAGCCTGATACTTATTCTACTGATATCGTTTATAGAAGCGGTATTTTTACAGGGACGTAAACACACCAATACCGGTATATATAAACGACAGTCTCTTTTAGTTTCCGTCCACCAAATCCTCTCACAAGGCTTTGTTTGGCCCGGGGCTGTAGTAGATGACACTTGTCCAAGGTGCCACGCAATGGGACTGAATCTGAAAACATGTAGTAGGGAAGCAAGCTTCTTATCACACACCCGCACCGGCGCCTATACATACATATATATATATATATATATTATCGAACGCACATAGTGTGATCTACCGCGCATTAAGAGAGTCATCTCTACCGCGTCAAATCACAGCCACCGGTGAATAAGCAGAGCATACGTGTGTTCAGTAATGTTTACAACAGTAGCATTGCTTCTCATTTATATTTGGACACAAAGTTATATTTGGACACATACGAGGCGGTATCAAAAAGTTTCAGGATTGGTTATGTGTATTAAAAAGTAACTTATTTACCTAAATTTTAGCATCATCTCCTACGAAATAGTCAGCTTTGTGCGCTAGAGATCCGGTCGCATTCGCCGAATACCCTTTCTTAAACGCTTCAAAACGTCGCAGTAGAACTCTCGATTGACTATCTGAACCTAGGGGACGAATTCTCGATGCACAATACCACATTCCCGAGTGTAATACTTGTGGCAGGTCATCCAGATCCTTTATCATCTTCCAGGGACGTTATTCCGCTTTTGAAACATCCATGCCACTCGAAACATCGCGTACGAACCGATGTCTTGTCACCGTAAGCTTGCCAAAGCATGCTCAATGTCTCTATAGCAGACTTCCCAAGTTTAACCCAAATTTTCACGTTGACTCTTTGTTCCTGTCCATGACTAAATCACAGACTGCAGTATACACGTGAACACAAAACCACAAATTTCACAACTTGCGAAGTAAATACAGCGATGTCACTGGGCACACTTCGTCGTGAAAGTTACTGTAAGCTTCCACAACGCATGCGACCGTGTGCTGCCATTGGTTGGCGCGCTACAGAACTAGTCCGGGAACTTTGTGATACTACCTCACACGTATGTGTGTGTAAGTGTGTGTGTGTGTGTGTATGTAAGACGTAAGAGTATATGTGTGGCTGATAAATGTATATGTATATATATATATATATATACATACTTGTGCGTGTGTATACACGAGTGCGTGATCTACTGCCAGTTTACCATGCGCATCTCCCAACGGAAATTAGCAATATACTGATGCGAGATAAAGAATACTTAGATAAAACTACCATTCGGGAACCAAAAAAATGTTTTTACTCAAATCACATCCATGTAAAGAATGCTCTCTTTAGCATGGAAGCTAGTCATAAAAAGAGTAGCAATATCTATGTATTGTACAATGGATATATTCACTCTACATATCGTATCTGTAAATGGTTGCACGCACAATATTTCGCGTTCTTGTTTGTATGGCCATTTAGAAATCACATATGCGAGCCTGCGCGAGTGTATGCATGGGTCTGTGTGCGCGTGTCTCGTGTGTGTGTGTGTGTAGTGTGTATAGTGTGTATATTTGTGAACTTCTCAGTTCGTCTATATATATATATAAAATATACCACAAAGATGAGTTAAAAGAACAACAAATAGGGCATATTATCTGATGTGTGTGTGTATGTGTGTGTGTGTATTATGTGTGTGAGAGTAGATAGATAGATAGATAGATAGATAGATAGATAGATAGATAGATAGATACACATACATACATACATACATACATTGGTAGATGGATAGATGGATAGATGGATAGATAATGGATAAATAGATAGATAGATACATACATACATACATACATACATACATACATACATACATACATACATAGATATACATATATATGCAAATATACAATCCGTATCATATATGCCATATGATGGCTATACTTTTTCAACTCATACTTAGACGAGTCGTGATTGTTACAGTTAATGAGCTGATCATAATTGTCTTTAAGATGTCGACCAATGACCATAATCTTTTACAGACACTTCCAAACATGTATGAGATTAGAAGATAGGTATTTTCGGACGGAAACCTAGCCTGAATGTTCATAACAAAAGAATCTGTTAAAGTTGCACAAGATCCAAATAACGAGAGAAAACCAGGAGAAAAATGATTTTACTGGGAATATAGCTATATGACGATATATCAAAATAAAATCAGGCTACTGGAATAATCTTTACAGAAATTTCCTATTATGTAAAGATTCCATTTTCTTCGAAATCTACTAAATTTTCTACCATTACTATTGTATATTTGCATGATTTCCTTCATTTTTTCGTACTCTGATCCTTTTGTATTACAGTGTTGTATATTATGGCAGCTAAACGTTGGTTTCTTGCAATCCGTGTGTAGTGTGTGATTGTAAAAACGATGGCATTGTGTTCGTTTATGATACCGGAAAGGTTTGACGTGCAGCTGAAGCTCACTTTAATGTTGCTTCTCTTGAATAAATACAACTATATATTTAATCAAAAGAAAACAACAATATACAAACACAAATGGAAACTTCGGTTAAGTAAATTACTCATTGAATGGCGGTAGAGAATAAAATTTCTACTTTCTATTGCGTTTTCTTTTCAGATTCCAAAATGAGATCGTACGAGTAAGTGAAATAAGTTCAAATACACTTTAGTAAACAGCCTCCATTTTATTTTTTCTCTCTTGTTTATTGCACTTTACTGTTCCCAGCTGATATCAGTGACTGATTTTGGAGTTAGTATTTGCGAACAGAAGTATCTGTATAAAAGTAAATATGATGGTTTGTTTGTATGTGTGTGTAAGTATATATATAAATATATATGTAAGTGCGAATGTATGCTTGCATGCATGTATATATATATATATAAGTATGTATGGACGTGTGTACATTTGTACGTAGGTGTTGGTGTATTTCTAAGGAGAAAGATTAAGATAGAAAGAGGGAGAGAAATAACAATTCTAGATTGAGTGATATATTGGATTCACATTCATAAATACACAGAAATATATACCTCCGAGTTTCAGCGGATTAAATATCTCAAGATTTGCATACGTTTGTATATGTATAACTTCATACCGACATATATGCAGAGGTATGTTCACATTTGTACACACACATATATATACAATATATAATATATATAAATATATATATACATGTATCTACGTATATATGTGTATATATATGTATGTATGTATGTATGTATG
>NC_068982.1:22319814-22323398 GCF_001194135.2 Octopus bimaculoides
ATATATATATATATATATATATATATATATATATACGATGGCTTCTTTCAGTGTTTGTCTACCAAATCCACTGAGATGGCCTTGGTCGGCCCGAGGCTATTGTAGAAATGACACTTACCCAAGGTGCCACGCATTGGGACTGAACTCGGAACCATGTGGTTGGTAAGCAAGCTTATTACCACATAGCCACTCCTGCATTTGTAGAATTAACATCGTACATCTTTGTGTCTGATAAAATGGAAGAAAGAGGGCAATTAGACGTGGGTGTCAGGTGATGCCATATTTGTAGCGTAAGGGATCAGTAATGCAGTGGCGAGAATAGGGGCTGGGCAGTCGTCTGATAGACTGAGGGGAACAACGATGGAACGAACAAGGGGAGACATGGATATCAAGTTATTGTTCTTGTTGCAGTCGTTGTTGTTGTTGTTCTTGTTTTTCTGATTGTTGCTGCTGCTGTATTTGTACTTGTTGCTGCTGCTGCTGCTGTTGTTTTTGTTGTCATCACTGTTGTTGTTATCATTTTTTTTAGCCCTTTTAAAGCCTAGCCAGGCTCATGGGCCCGGTTTCCAGGTTTCTATGGCGTATGTGTTCCCCACTCCAGCTGGACGGGACACCAGTCCATCGCAGCGTTACTCAAGAAACAGGAAGAAAGAGTTAGTGAAAGTTGGGGCGAAAGAGTGCAACAGGGGTCGCCACCACCCCCTGTCGGAGTCTCGTGGAGCTTTAGGTGTTTTTGCTCAATAAACACACACAACGCCCGGTCTGGGAATCGAAACCGCGATCCTCTGACCGCGAGTCCACTGCTCTAACCACTGCGCCATTGCGCCTCCACATGTTTTTTATCATTGCCAAGAGTCATTCCAGATCTAATCGAGTAGACCGAGATTCAAAAACCTTTCAGCTATATCCATCCATTTTCATTTGTTTTGCTTTATTTTATTTTGCGTATATCTAGGACACGATTATCGAATGCATTCGAAGATTTCATTTCCTTTTGAGATTGTAAGATATGGTTTGAGGTTGAGCTAGCTATTATTTATCGCAGATCGATAGGCTACATGAGTTTGCTTTCATCAGCTTATTGGCTCAAAGGTGATTGGTTAGGGTTAATGAGAGTTTTTGGTCTCTGAAAGGAAGTTACTATTGTTATTGTGATTAAAATACTCTGGATTACTCACCTCATCATTAGAATGCATACTCACAGTATTTCTATCTATTTCTGCACTACATATCGATCGGTTTTGCATCCAGTTCTCATCAGGTGTATTCTTCTTGGATATAGAATCTAAATCAGGAGCCTATACGGATGAAATGAGTTTTGTAGTTTCCTTAGTTTAAAAGTGTTCGTACTAAATCCACAAATGAAAATGAATAGTGTAGGAGTTGCCGTGTGGTAAGTAGCTTGCTTACAAACCACATAGTTCTGGGTTCAGTCCCACTGCGTGGCACCTTGGGTAAGTGTCTTCTACACCGCTTGACAACCAATGTTGGTGTGTTTACGTCCCCGTAACTTAGCGGTTCAGCAAAAGATATCGATAGAATAAGTCCTAGGCTTACAAAGAATAAGTCCTGGGGTCGATTTGCTCGACTAAAGGCGGTGCTCCAGCTTGGCCACAGTTAAATGACTGAAACAAGTAAAAGAGTCACAACCCAGTTTGTGACCATAGATATATCCAGGAATATAACACCTCAGAATATTCTATTGCTAAATACGTACATAAAATCTGGCTTAGTATCGGTACTTATTCCATCGTTATTTTTGTTGAACTGCTAAGTTACAAGGACGTATACAAACCAATACCTGTGTTCAAGTGGTGGAGCAACAAACACAAATCACACAAACATATATATAAAAATTTGAGAATTAAAATTAAATATCTTTTTTTTTTAATGGATAATATTTTACGAAACCTTTACCAATATATTCCTTTGACATTTCTCCATCATATTAATACCAATATAATAATTCTTAATCGTTTACGGAGATGTACTTGCATAGCAAGTGACCTGATCTGAGATTGTGTGCTGGAACGAAAACAATTGCAATTTAAAATAACACACAAAAACCGTTAGATTCACTTCAACATTTAAATTTAATTTGTCAAAATATTTTCGTCGCTTTGAGACCTCGACAAAATTCTGTGCTATTAAATTGACCATTGACAAAATTCTATGCTATTAAATTTAAATGTTGAAGTGAATCTAACGGTTTTTGTCCCATGCCATATCGCGGTTCACCTCTCGCGGTTTATTATTTAAGTTTACGCCGATTCCTCTGTAATGTTGTTTTGCATTTATACTAAAATAAATATATACAAATTATAAAAGAAAAAAAAAATACATACAGTGCTGTTTCTACTTCACGGGTTTTCACCTATCGCGGTGGGAGGTTTGGAACGTAATACCCGTGATAGTTGAGGGATTACTGTACATCAATCTAAGTACTCAAGTAGTAGCTATTTTATCAACCCCGAAAGAATAAAAGGCGAAGTCGTTCCCGGAGGAATTTGAACTCAGAACTGAGTTAACGATTCTGCCAGCTCGCTGCCTTAGATACGATTTATATTATAGCCCGTAATACATTGTGTCCTAGTCGTCAGCTCATTCGATAATACGAATCAAACCATTATATGTATCAGTATGTAAAATATTCTTTTGTGCGACGTCTGTTTCTGTCTTTCTCTTTCTTTGTCTCTCTTTCGCCTTCCTCCCTCTTCCTTCCTCTCTCTTTCTCTCCCTAATATTTTACTTCTTCCTTCGCTCTTCTTTTCTATTTGTCTTTCTCTCGTCTCCACTCCTACAGGACATTTTCATTTCCCTTTGCGTTAACCCATATCCATTTATCTTGCAACCGCACATTTTTTTATTTGTGTATATATATTTTATTTTGTCGTGTTTGTTTACGTCATTGTCCTGTACGTTCATTAGCTATTCCCAGTGGTTTTTAGCCACCGGCGCCACCAAAACAAAATCAACGTTGGAGGCCCAAAATCGTAAAAAACTTTTGGACGTTGACTGACGACGAATAGGCTACGAATTTTTGTTTCATTACGGTTTTGTAAAATTTTCCGATTCCTGTGTTTTTGTTACACTTTTGATATATCGTACAACTTTGGGTTTATAGTTAACCTACAAATCCCTTTGTCTGTCTTTGTTTGCCCCCTCTATATTTAGCCCCTTGTAGGCAATAAAGAAATAAGAAACGTCAGGACGCCGGGCGAAATGCATAGCGGTATTTCGTCTGTTTTTACGTTCTGAGTTCAAATTCCGCCGAAATCAATTTTGTCTTTCATCCTTTCAGATGAGAGACAAAGTTGTGCACTAGGGTTGATCTAATCGACTGGGCCCCCTCCCCAAATATTTCGAGCCTTGTGCCTAGAGTAGGAAAGATTTATTACTTTATATTCAGCTCATTTTCATTTTCCGGTTCCGTTCTTCTTCTTCTTCTTCTTCTTCTCCTTCTTCTTCTTCTTCCCCTTTTTGCTTTCCTTCATATTTTTATTTATTCACTTTTTAAAAAAAAGTTTTCCTCTCGCTCTTCGTCCTTGTAGTGTTATTCTGATTTCTATATTATTTCCTCCGTC
>NC_068982.1:22324675-22326391 GCF_001194135.2 Octopus bimaculoides
TATATATATATATATATATATGTATGTATGTATGTATGTATGTATGTATGTATGTATGTATGTATGTGCATACACGCTCAGGCATATGATATGAGTGCGAGTAGTGGTTATGTGTGCGTGACTGCTATCGGTGAAAGTGTGAAAGGGTGCATACATATACGTTTATCTGTGTGTGTGTGTGTATGTGTTTGCTTGTGTAAATTTATGCACTTGTGTGTGCGTGTATATACGTTTACACAGAAACACACACTGAAACACAAAGTCGGTTTCTAACACTGTTCTTTTAAAATTGTTGTTTCCCCTTGTCAAACAATTAGGTCACCAAAATGTTTGTATTCGCATATGTATGTATAGACAAACTTACACGCATGCCCCCACCCACCCACGCACACGCAAACACACGTACACATACACGTATATAGCAGTGCGTATAACTAAATGTAGCTGTGTGCATTGGCAATAATAAATGAAAGGAATTAAAAACATACGACAAAAACACATGACGGACGGAACAAACGAATAGTAAATAAAAATTAACCCTCTATCAAGTGTCTATCCAAGAATAATGGCAGTTTCGACCTGTTAGACAGGACTACATTCTCAATACGTGTGTGAGTAGTTGTGCGTATTTGTGAGTATGTGGAGTGTATGCATCAGTTTGATGTGTGTGAGTGCTTCTGTTACTGCCCGGTCGATGTAGATTTTGAAACCGGTGTCATTCAAAAATGTACCATTAAAAACCGGTGTCATTCAAAAGTGTGCCAAAACTGTATATACATTCTTTTATTCATTTACTTGTTTCAGTCATGTGACAGCGGTCATGCTGGGGCACCGCCTTTAGTTCAGCAACTCCACTCCAGGAGTTATTCTTTGTAAGCCTAGTACTTATCCTATCGGTATATTTTGCCGAACCGCTAAGTTACGGGGGACGTAAACACACCAGCATCGGTAGTCAAACGATGTTGGGGGACAAATACAGACACACAAACATACAAGCATACACATATGTCTTGGCAACACGATCGGTCCAGATTTCCTTGCGCAATCGTTAGCACTAGGAGTGGCTGTGTGGTAAGTAGCTTGCTTACCAACCACATGGTTCCGGGTTCAGACCCACTGCGTGGCATCTTGGGCAAGTGTCTTCTACTATAACCTCGGGCTGACCAAAGCCTTGTGAGTGGATTTGGTAGACGGAAACTGAAAGAAGCCCGTTGTATATATGTTTGTGTGTGTGTTTGTGTGTCTGCGTTTTTCCCCCCTAGCATTGCTTGACAACCGATGCTGGTGTGTTTATGTCCCCGTCACATAGCGGTTCGGCAAAACAGACCGATAGAATAAGTACTAGGCTTACAAAGAATAATCCATGGGGTCGATATTTGTTCGACTAAAGGCGGTGCTCCAGCATGGCCGCAGTCAAATGACTGAAACAAGTAAAAAAAAGGGATCTTTTTTTAAAACGGGGGCCACAGTTTTCATTAATGTTTTACGTAGTGTTTTTGGTACCGAAAGACTTTCAAACTTCGTATACTTATCTATTTTGTGTTATAGAACAGAAAAATATTTTTGTATTCGAATTTATTTCATGTAAAAAATTGTCTTATTTCGATAATTTCAACCAATCACTGACAAGTATTCAGTTGTTTATATTTACTCCTTTGGCTGATTAAGCCATAGATTCGTTTTATTTGCTTTTTTCATTTTAAATTTGCTTCTTTC
>NC_068982.1:22326458-22327505 GCF_001194135.2 Octopus bimaculoides
CCCATCACCGATAGAATTGTTTCAGAATCGTTTGTTTATGTAGTCGGCACTTAATGTATATCGGCTGAATGGACGTCAGTGATTGGTTGAAATTACAGAAATACGACAACTTTAACATGGAATAACTTAGGGATTTCTTTTTTTTTTTTTAAGAAGACTAAGAGAAAAAGATGTTTTATATGACACATTCTACCAGCGTTCCAAGTTTCAAAGTGTTTCGTTAATGAAAAATGTGGCCCCCGTTTTAAAAAAGATCCAAAAAAAGGATTATGCAGAATCCTCGAGCTTCGCTTTCTTTTCCTTACCTTCTTCTATTGTTCATTGTGCTTCACTCGTGAAAAGAATCGAGTTGCAGTTCGGTGATTATTCTTCAGTTCCCATTGCATTATTATTGATAGACTTCTGCTGTAGTTCACTAGAAATGATGCTCAAGACTTGGTTATCCGTCACACACAACCACGTTCATTTTTGCAGTGATAAACCATTGACTGATAAACCAGAACCAGAACACACTCCAGCGTTGGTACAGCTTCCAAACCAATCCCAAAAGTTCAATCCCCGTCATGTAAGATTAACATGAATGACACACGAATCATACACTGGTCTTACCACGAATCCCAGAACATCCGTTTACATTATCCACAACATGTTGTACGATAGCTTAGTTTGCTCAGCTGGTGTCTATGCAAACCATGCAGGTTGGTTTCAAAACCCCATGGTATGAGCCATTTGATAGAGTTCAGTTTTATGGATTTATCTGTCCAAAATATCTCATCCACTTTTCTTAATCTACGAAGATATCAGTCTCTTTTGTATCCTTCCCACTCAGACCAATGTGTCTTAAATAGCTCCTATTACTTCATTATTTTCCTGAGTAAACACTACCAGATCAATTGTTGTTTTTTTACTTTTTTTTCTGATAACCAAATATTCTCCCGTTGTGAGCGAAGAGCGTCGTGCAGCACCACAGTGACTATAGATCAAAGAATAGGTTTCTCTTCACACACACACACACACACACACACAAACAAACACACACACACACAC
>NC_068982.1:22334116-22337541 GCF_001194135.2 Octopus bimaculoides
AATTAGGGTTCTCAAAACCTGAAAGAAAAAGGCTGATTAGAAGACTACAGATTCAAGCCATCAATGGAACTGTAAAGATATGTAAAACTTTCCAAAAATTTAGCACATAAATACATATGCATGCATCTAGACATAAAAACGCATCCATAAAAAAAACATACAAATCTGCGCATACACTAACACCAAATACTGCACACACACAGATATGCACAAATACCTAGATGATGTTGATAAAAGTTCCAATGAAGGAGCCTTGAATCTATGTTGGAGTCCGGCTCTTTCTCTATGGACAAGAAATACAGAAAAGAAACTGATTGATATACATACATACATACATACATACATACATACATACATGCATACATACATACGCACAACGTACCTACGTACTTACGTACATACATACGTATATACTCTTAGCGAAAGATCATGAACTGATAAGTAAAAATAGTTGTGTGGACCTTTATATAGAGATCAACCCAATGTGGTCTCCACCTGGCGAAATCAGAACATAACAGATTTTTAACCTTCTCAGACCTGGGCCGCTGCGTTTAACTTTATCCGCCAGCAGAGGGTCCTGGGCAAAAAAAATAAATAGTTACATATACAACTCAAGAGTAACTATTGCAGACCAGCTATTGGACAGAATCACAAGAAAATAAATTCAAGAGAATACCAATAAGCCATTCTTTCAACTACCATAATCGTTAGGCCGACTAATGGACAGAATCGCAAAAAGAAAAACATTCAGGTGAACAACAATAATAGGCCTATCTCTCAACTGCTGCCTTTGTTCACCGAATCTCTACTTTTCTCATTACTGTCACCATTTTGATTGTCCGAATGACTCGCTTTACCAACGTAAGTGTAAATTCACGGTCCAAAGAATTAATATCATTTATAATTTCCTCAACTGCAAAGAGTCTAGGTCTTGCTTGTTTATAAGACGAAGTGCTGGGTTCATCACAGGCCTGCTTCATCGCAAAATAGTTTAGGAGAGTATTGTAGTTCGCTTGAAGCATTGTGTATTGTTTGTAACGAATAAAAAGTTTAGAATGGTACAACAATGCACTATAGAACAAAAAATGGACTATATACCTGTTGTAATTGAAGAAGGAATTGTAATTCCGAAATATCATCGGACTATAGATCACCAAATTACAACAGGTATATAGTCCATTTTTTGTTCTATAATGCATTGTTGTACCATTCTAAACTTTTTATTCTTTGCAAAATAGTTTGTTTTCTTTTGGTGGGTACTTTTTTTTTTATTACAAACAAAAGCATACAACAGTTGTGGGTGACACCATTAACAATATGTCATAAACATACTTGACGACAAAGCTGCAAAGTGATCAGTTGTTTTAATTTTAGTATTTTGTCTTCTTTTTTCTCCGTGTCTTGTTCATTACCATTTTAACAGGATTCTGACAGAGATGACACTTAAGCATTTCTTCCTATAGCAAGAACACGGTTTGACAGGGTTAAAGGGAGCATGTCAGAGTCACTTCCAAAAAGCGCCAAAGCAAAGGTAACATAGAAATAAATATTGTATGTACCAAGTATCTGGTTCAACACTTTATCTAACATCAGGTTTCAACAAATATTGCCCGAGATACAAATAACCAGTTTCTATGTAGACAAAATTGAACCCTACCCTGACCTAAGAAATTATATCTAGGTACACACAAACGTATGATTAATCTTTCATGCGAAATGGCTTTCCTCGGGGCCACTGACAGTTATACAAACGCAGACGCAAGCCTAAAGTAATTTAGAGATAACTACATACAACTCAATCGCTAAATGCGACATAAAGTTCTCGCTCCAAAAAGAGGAAAATCCTGTGAGCCAATTCATGGTTCAGGAGGAAAGTTTTAATTTACGTGAAGAAACAAATATTGACTCTTTCACAAAGACAATAAACCTCGAAATTATTCAACATCAATAATATAAAAGCCAGCTATTCTACAAACCCCATACATAGGGAAAATCATTTTGTGACATAACATTAAGTTTCTTCAATACAATCCCGTCAGTGTAAACAAAAGTGAAAACAACTGCAGTTATAAATACATGTATGCCTGTGTGGTTAAGAGACTCATTTTAGAACAATGTGGTGCCAGGTTCACTCCCACAGCGCTACACCTTGTACTAGTGTTTTCTACTTTAGCCCCAGGTCGACTTAAGTTTTGTGATTGGATTTGATAAACACAAACTGTATGGAAACCTGATGTGTGTGTGTGTGTGTGTGTGTGTGTGTGTGTGTGTGTGTGTGTGTGTGTGTGTGTGTGTGTGTGTGTGTGTGTGTGTGTGTGTGTGTGTGTGTGTGTGTGTGTGTGTGTGCGTGTGTGTCGCTAACAAAGTGACAAGACTTTAAAATATCTGGTTGGGTCAGAGTTTGCATACATGTAAGTGTATGCACCAGTACTCAGGTTCGGTTCCGTGTGAACTTGTTTCTTTAGTATTTTGATGTTTGTGCAATTGTCTGTGTGTGCATGTGACTGAATCATTAGTTTTTACCTGTGTGTCCTTGCAGACGCTCACAATCAAGTGTGAGTATAAATTCATTTAAGGAATTTTATGTGGAGAATCTTTAGAATGTCTAACGAGTTTATATGTTGCCTATTAATTGGATTTGGAAGATGCAAGTTATTTTCTTTTATCCGCTTTTATGTACGCATATATTTATGTGTGTATGTATGATGTTTCTTTGAGCTTTATTTAAATTCTTCCTGAGAAACGTCGCAACTCATTTCTGCAGCTGAGTGAGCTAGAGCAACGTGAAATAAAATGTCCTTGCTCAAGAACACAACACACAGCCCGGTCAGGGAATCGAACTCACTATCTCATGATTGTAAGTCCGACACTCTAACCACTGAGCCATGCGTATGTATGTATGTATGTATGTATGTATGTATGTATGTATGTATAAATATATGTAAAATTCTAGAAACTCTATTAAGAAATTCTATTCAAACAGCTCTGATGGTTCTTTTATTTGTTTGTCTTCTATGTTTTTTTTCTTTTTTCTTTATCTTTCTATTTGCGCGTGTGTGTACGTCTCATGTACTACCATTCGATGCTGTCCTTTTGGCTTATGCATATGGTTCTATCTGTTGTTTTCACATTAGACATATACCAGAAACTCCAGTATAGTGTATGCGTGTATGTGCGAATGAGAATGTGCATATCTCTCTCTCCCTCTCTCTGTCTCTCTCTCTGTCTCTCTCTCTGTCTCTCTCTCTCTCTTTCTTTCTCTCTTACACACACACGCATACACACACACACTCATACACACATATGTATATATGCATGCATGTCTATATATACACAAACATACATGCAAATACATACATGCATATATATATATATGTATGTTTGTGTATATTTGTGTATATTGTGGATATATATATATATATATA
>NC_068982.1:22342684-22343493 GCF_001194135.2 Octopus bimaculoides
ATATATATATATACATACATATATATACATATATATATATATACATATGCACACACATATATATATATATATATATATACATATATACACACACACACACACAATATGTTCTCCAAAAAGCGATCGAAATCAATGAGGGCCTTCAGACAGTCAGCTGAGGATGGCCAGTGACAAATAATCTTGCAATTAGAGTAAATTTGTCTGTTGCGCTTGAAAGTCCGTTTGATTTCTTTAATATATATTACAAATAGTGACTTCAAGTAAGAAGTAATTTGCACTGTCTTCTTACAAATTAAACTCTTTAGAAGAAACTTCTACACTTATCCTTTGAACTTAGACGCTGCGATTATGGTTGACGCTGTTTGTGGTTAATGCTGACGCTGTTGATGCTAGCTGATGCTAGTTGTTCGAGGTGGTAGAGCGTCTATTGTGTTTAGTGGTGATGATGAAGGTGGGGGTTGGCCATGTGGATGGTGTGGGGTGGGGGGAATCGTAGAGCTGGTGAGGGTGGGGAGAGGTGGAAGCAACTGCGGTCGCCAAATAAAATTGTCTGTCGTATTTTTCTTTCGCGCTTGTTGTTTATAAATACACATATATGTATAACCCTTTTGACCGTTCTATTGTTTCTTTTTCTCTTTCTTTCTTTCTCCCCCCTCTCTCTCTCCTCACACGCTTATACCCAAGAGACAGACAATCACCTGTGCGTACGTGTGTGTCTGTATGTATATACATATATTTTTGTGTATGTATATAAACGTGCATGTCTGTGTGTGAGAGTGTGTATATACATATGCATACATATATATATG
>NC_068982.1:22343808-22351322 GCF_001194135.2 Octopus bimaculoides
ATATAGACGCACAGATATACATATAGGTACGTACACATGCATTATTTATATACATACATATATACATATACACATGTATATGCATACGTATGCATGCATCTATGTATATACTTACGGACGGATGTGCGATTGTGCTCGTGTACCTGCGTATATGTTTGCATGTTGTTGCGTATATATATGTGTTCCTATGTGGTTTTGCCTGAGTCTCAGAATAAATATTTGTGTCACTGTGTATAGTTGTAGGTTCTGACCATATTTGGCAAAGTGCTTTGTTCATTTTGTAAGAGACGCACACAAGGTTAGTTTTCTTTTTCGAGACCATTCTATTGTTTGGTTTAATTTTGTCAATTATCTTGGTGACATTTTTGACTTACCATTATTATGATGTTACAAACCACGAAATTTGCAGAACAAGATATTTGGCAGACAACTTTTCTATTCTTTATAGAACAAATTCCTTCAATCATTTTATTGCTTTTGTCGTTGTTGTTGTTGTTGTTGTTGTTTTTGTAGTTGTTAATTTTATTTATTTCGTTCTTATGTATTTGCTTGTTTTTTATAAGCCGATCTGGCAGAAGGGACAGTACCCCTGTGTTTCGCCAGCTCATTGAGTCCCATTACATTGACGCTGTTAACCGTGCTGCTTAAAGTCAAACTTTAGGTAAGACATGAAGAGATGGTACACCAACTAGAAGCAAACAGTCTGTGAGAATGACTGGAAATAAGAGTTAATCTAGAAACTTGGACATAACTTTCCACATGAGTGCGGTCACATTTCTTTAGGGACTGCAAACCCACTTTTTCGGGAGGATGTTCGAAATGTTTTTCATTGCCACCCAAAAATTTTAGTGTGTGCACTTGAAACCCCCTGCAACCCCTGTGCCCGATCCTGGACGAAATGTTGGCGATGTAAAGGAAAAGGTGAAAGACGCGTTAGCTGGGAATACCTGAGTGGAGATGGCATGAGTCCACTTAGCTCCAATAAGCAGAGGTCAGTGGGGAAGTGCTAAAAAGACAATGAATGAGGATATAACACATCTGTGAGTCTGGTTGATAACCTGTCAAGTAGTTTTTGTTATTCGATGGGACTTCGAACGACAATGTGCTTACTTTGTACGGCTGCCTCCTGTTATTTTTCAATAGACAGAAGATGCAACTGTATTACGTAGTCTGTATTCCATTGAATCAATTCACCATCTGGTTTAATACATACTTTCTGCAGCTCGCCTTTTATCTACATCAAAATTTCGACTCCATATCTGCCAGCTGGAACTACTCTTGAATTAATCGCATCAATAACATTTCTTGAATTCAACATTGACTGTAATATTTTCTTCTCTCCATGTATACGCCCTACTTGTAATTTGCTTCATCTCTTCTTGGTTTATTTTACCTGCCACCCGTCTCTCCAAACACGTATACCATTGTCCTTTATAAACTCCTTTCATTGTTTAGCATTTCACTTCACTGGCTTCCTTCACATAAAGCGTTATATTATCCATGAATAAGAGATAATTTATCTAATTATCCCCTCATAAGCTATTTTGATTTTCCATATTATCAAATTCAGCGCTATCATGACCAATACAAATAGTAATGGAGATAAGCTATCGCCTTGGAACATGCCACATCCGATGTTTCTCTTTCCCAAGCTTTTGTTTTCCTCCAATTAATTCAGTACTCCATGTTTCATACATTCATTGGCCATTTTCTTCATATTTTCAGTAACTCCAAACATGCTCATTGTTTAGTTTATCCAACTGTGCGATATCATGTCATATGTTGTTTTCTAATCCAATCATGCTACAATCTGCGGCTGCAATTTCTATTTACCATCTTATCAGCTAACAACTGGTTTTTAGTTGCCCTCCTTCGACTCCTGCATCCCTTCTGTTCCACTGGAAGTAAATAATTACTTCCAGAGGATAACAATTTATCCACCAAGACACCAGTTATAAGCTTCCACATAAGTCGTAAACAGGTTATATATCTAAAATTTGACACCAATTTACCTTTCAAGGAATTAAGATATAACAACGTCCGTCCATTTGCAGTCACTGTAGGAACGTATCCCTGTTTAAGGCAATCATCAGGGTATCTTCAATCCTTTCAAGCAACTGTGTAAAATTCCTCAGCCAGTAACCTCGTACTCTATCCGGCCTGGTCTTTGCTATACTTTTCAACTTCAACCTCATTGGGTACAGATCAATTCTGACCTGCTTTTGCTTCGGTACATTAGCAAGTTGCCTCACCACTCTTTTAACATGCTACTCTGTATTTCCGTTGTCTCACTGGCCTGTTCCAAAAGCCTCCTCAAAATGCTTTACTTCCTTCCGCATCGGGAATCACCACCTGATACTGCTTCCCCACCATTTCCTCAAAAAGCTGTCTTCTGTTCGACTGAACCAATCTATTCTGTTCAAAACATTTGCATCTAGCTCTTATCCCTTTTCAATTTGACCTTTAAACACCACCACCCTTTCGGACAATTCATCTACTGTTTGCTTTCATCTCTCTTCTAACCTGTACTGTCCATTCAGTTAGTCAGTTTGTCCGTCGATGCGACGAAGACCATCTAGTCATCCTAGGGTGGGTGGGGGCTTGCTTTGTGAGGCCGCAGATGGCTAGTGAGGCCAATCTGCGCCCGAATGAGTCTTTGACAGTGTGGACAGGGAATGGTAGCGCCTGCTACAGAGTTCTGTTCTTCCTGGCTTGTCTGCGGTCTTCTGCAACAGTGATCCTATTGGTCTCACATATGCTGGCACCCTTGTGGACAGCTAATCGCCACCCCTCTCTGTCTAGAGCAGACTGCTCCCAAGTTGCATGGTCGATGTTGAAGGCTTTCATTGAGGTTTTCAGTATGTCTTCAAAGCGCTTCTTCTGGCCGCCTTGTGAGCGCTTTCCCTTTGGCAGCTCACCAAAGAGTAATCTGTTTGGTAGTCGATCGTCTGATAGGCGAGTTACGTGCCCTGCCCAGCGAAGCTGAGACTGCATCAAGATGGTATGGATGTTGCTTTACGGTTGCCAGTCCTGGACGGTCTACCAGCGTCATGCCAGGAAGTCGAACCACTTTCATACAATACGCCTCAGAAAACTTCTCGGCATAAAGTGGCAAGACAGAATCCCGGACACCGAGGTACTAATACGTACTAAATTCAGCTAGTAGTAGTAGTAGTAGTAGTAGTAGTCGTAGTAGTAGTAGTAGTATTAGTAGTAGTAGTAGTAGTAGTAGTAGTAGTAGTAGTAGTAGTAGTAGTAGTAGTAGTAGTTACTTCTGTCGTGTGCAGAGCCGCTATTAAACTCAACAAAAATTTGTGGATTTTTAACAAGTTTTACAGTGTGAAAATTATTCCGTTTAGGGTTTGGTTGTTTTAGAAATGGAGACTGATAGAGCGCCTGTACGTCTACCTCGATGCCTGAAGTAGACAGAAGTTTTGTTTTAAGAATCATTTTGATATTTTTTCTCCAGTAACTTTATTGTTTATAATAATTTTCAATATGGCTTCCTCTACCAGAGAAATAATAAGAACCAGCATCAAGAAAGTGAGTATCACTGCATATGCACTTTTGAAACAAAACATTGATATAATTCTTGGAACACATGAAAATGAAGCAAAAATAAATAAAATTAATAGAATTCAAAGAAGATAAACGGGTTAAAAATTACAATAAAACACATATTTCTCAACAATTTCTTAACAATTTAACATAAAAAACGTGAATTCCCACAATAACAAATATAATAACAACGACAATAACACACACACATTTGCTGTCATGCAAAGGATACAACGGAAAAGATAGCATTTTTTAGCTTTGCTAGCGCTGACAGTGACAGGTAGTTTTCCAGCATGAACTTCCGAACCGAGGAAAAAATTCAGTTGGCAGTTTTGTAAACACATAGAATGCCTATTTGCCAAAAACTTTCAATCAAGAGCGAGTGAGGAAGAATGTTTTCCATCTCAGTACCGTCCTCAGGAGAGACCCTTCTACAGCCTTATGTGAAAACGTGAACTTTTTGCCTATTCTCACATATCTTGGTCGGCGTGTAGCAAAAATGAGAACATCAGACATTCTACCAAAATTAAACATCTCATAGATGGAGGTATCGATGAGGGAATGTTTCTGTGCAAAAGCCTTTTTTAACAGCGATGCCCTCAAAAGAGCAATCATAAATAAACTTAGTCGTTGTGTGTGAAGACATCACATCCATTAGTCGAAAGAAGTAATACAGATCTGTATGACTAGTTTTGAAACTGAGGATAGGGTAAAAACATCAGGTTGAGCTGTTATTACACACACGTGTTCACACACTGGTGCCACAGAGACAATGGTATTTACAAAATCATTGCCTTCTATGGTACAGTACGGCAGGTAGAGACTGCTCATATGATCAGGATGGCATGAGGTCGAATGTGATCAGGACGGCATAAAGTCGAGTGGGCCCTTGCGTAAATGATATCCCTCACCTCGCAAAGATCACAAAAGTACAGTACCCTGTCGAGGATGTAAGCGAAAAATCTATAACACTGGTGTGTAACACTTGTATCCTTATGGCCATCTGAGGACTTTCTTCATAGAAGACCGAGAAGTGAAGAGGAAACAGCCCGTATCCAACTAGCTTGTCCCATTCTTAAAACCACAGATTCTTTCCTCCCATTCAACCAGTAATGCCATCCAATCGCCTTGCCATCATAAGAAGCGTGGAACGTGAACATATCTAGTTGCTATATAAGAGTTCCTTGAGAGTTTTTGGAACCAAGAAGCTAAAAAGACGTAAAAGAAAAAGTGGCCGAAAATAGTAGGTTCCGGAAGCTATTTTTCAACGACACAACTAGCCGAAGCTCCAGAAGTGATAAAGAAAATCGATAAGCTCTGAGTTTCAGAAGAAGACAAAACCGAAGTACCCACTTATTAATTTCATTCCATCCGCTTGCGGAGAAGTGGAGGAAATAGAGATTGAAGAAACCTGGCAGACCGTTTCGAAGAAAAATAAATCCAGCGTTGTTAGAAAATTTCTCAGAAACTTAAGAAAGTACCGACTTCAGGAGTTTGTGTAACTTCATGGTAATTAGATTCAAGAAAATGGACTACTGGAATTGCTATTTCAAATGGAAGATAAAGAACCAATCAAAGAGTTGTGTCGCGAAATACCTGTCCAACGAAAAAGGACAAGGGAGAAGCTAATGTATATGTTTTACGAAACGCGGAGACTTCGCTTATTTCCTCGAGAAATCAATTACATGAGGTATTTGCCAACAAATGAAACAACATTTCAGTCATTTACTAGGACAAGTCTTATTGAGTGTCTGGCTGACCTTTGAAACTGAGGACGGAGCGCAATGTGATTTGGAAACAGAGCAAGAAACAACCAGCCATAAGCTTGTACCAGTTTAAAACAAAGGTTGGCAATCAGGGACAGTGGTAACGATATTGACGCCTAGCAGGTTCTCAGATTCGTAAAAAAAAAAGTGGGTGGTGTGCGAGAGCAGACATCAAGACAAATGGCATCTGATCGGGAAGGGACAGTATCAGATTACGAATTTTAACGACATGTTACCAGAATACTGCCATGCCGGAAGTACTCATGTCACGATCTAGAAAGCAGCAATTAGATGTTAGCTAACGTTGCACAGTAAAAAAAATGCAGATGTTCTATTTAAAGGTTTTGTACCATGAGACATTAAACAGCTGAAGACACCGATATGTGGGAAAGTGAGACACGACAGGCCGCAGTAAAATAGGAGCAGTAAACAATAACGACTCCCGGATTCTGTCCTTTGCAGTTATGACATGAGTGTGCGAACGAAATTTGTTGAGGGTTGCAAACCCAAGCCCATACCTTTTCACAAACAAGGCTGATTGTTTCAATTTTAATAACAAAACATGAAGGCGCGTGGTTTAGTGGTTAGGGTATTCGGCTCACGAATGTAAAGTTGTGAGTTCAATTCTCGGCGACGCGTTGTGTCCTTGAGCAAGACACTTTATTTCACGACGCTCCAGTTCACTCACCTGGCAAAATATTGTAGCACTTGTATTTCAAAGGGCCAGCCTTGTCACATTCTTTGTCACGCTGAATCACCATGAGAACTACGTTAAGGGTACACGTGTCTGTGGAGTGCTCAGCCACTTGCACGTTAATTTCATGGGCAGGCTGTTCCGCTGATCAGATCAGCTGGGACCCTTGTCGTAATAACTGATGGAGTGGCAATATCAGGTATAATAATCATTTCTATTATAGACACAAGGCCTGAAATTTGGCGAGGGGGTGGACTAGTTGATCAGATCGACCCCAGTACTCAACTGGTACTTAATTTATCGATTCCGAAAGGATGAAAGGTAAAGTCGACCTTGGCTGAATTTGAACTCAGAACGTACCGGCAGACGAAATACTGCTGAGCATATCGCCCGGTGCGCTAATGATTCTGCCAGCTCGCCGTCTTGATATTAGATATAATAATAATAATCATTATTATTATATTTGCACATTAAGGCGAAGAGCCGGCAGAATCGTTAGCAGGTCGAGGGAAAAGCTTAGGGGCATTTCGTCCGTCATTACTTTCTGAGCTTAAATTTCGCTGAGGACGAATCTGATTTTCATTCTTTCGGGGTCAATAAAATAAGTCCCTGTTGAGCACTGGGGTCGATGTATTCGATTTCCCCAACTTCCCCAAATTGCTGACCTTGTGCTAAAATTTGAAATCATTATTATATTTGTACGTTAGTCAAAATTGTTAACTTCTGTAATGGAAAAGTAATGTTTCACTTCAGTCCTAAAATGTTTCTACGCTAGTTCGTTTTGACAATGAAGATTTTCAGGAGAATGACCAAAGAATTTTCACTGCTCCCACCCTACCACCACTAGCACCACTGAGCCAATAAGTCACGAGGACAGCAAAAAACAGTTTCACAAGTTTGTTAGAAAGACAGGAGGGATTCTGTTTGGATTGTTTGACTTCAAACTCCATCGAATATAAATTTGTCTTTCATCCTTCCGATAGTCGATAAATAAGCACCTGTTGATAATTGTGGTTTAGTCAATCAAACGATCTTTCCTAAAAATGTCTGGCAGCAATGTAGAAAATGTAAAAGCAATGAAACAAATGCGTAACAATATTTTAGACTCGTCCATTTGTGTCTGAGTTTAAATCCAGCTGGCGTATTCGCCTATGTGATCAATAAAATTAGTATCAATCAAATACTAGAATGTGTTCACTGAAATGGAGTGGGGTTGATTAAATCGAAGTAAGCGCTCCACTATGAAACGCTTGTCTTCTGTGTCAATGTAAGAAGACGGATTTTAACTAGACAGAAGCTGTGTGGATATCTTAATTGTTGTTCATTGTCAAAAATGCACTAAAGTCTTCATCCAGTTACCCAACAAACCCCGTTCTCTTTGTCTTATACTTTTTTCAGTCATTAGACATCGGCCAAGCTGGGGCAACGCCTTGAAGAATTTTTCGTCGAATGAGTTGATCCCAGTAAGATTTTTTCGTGTTCTTTTTTTTTTTTTT
>NC_068982.1:22351332-22352916 GCF_001194135.2 Octopus bimaculoides
TTTTTTTTTTTTGTTAAGTCTGGTCCTAATTTTAATGGGGTCGTTTCTCGAACCACAAAGTTACGGAGATGTAAACGAAAAAACCAATACCTGTTGTCATGCGACGGCGAGAGACAAACACAAACACACATACATACATACATACATACATACATACATACATACAGATATATATTTATATATACAGGGTGTCCACAAAGTCTGGGTACATGAAGATTAACACATACTTTAAGAAATTATTATTTCTTATATTTAATTGTTTATGTTATGATTTTATTTACTCCATGTACCTAGACTTTGTGTACACCCTGTATGATAGATCGCTAACCACTACATTAAAATTTTTTTCTGCTTGTTTTTCTCCTTATTTCTTTCTGTTGAAGAGCGTAGCTCGAAACGTTAAAGATTTTCTCTATTCCCGAGCGTTAAACTAATACATCCTTTTGTTGTTTACCCCACCTGTCCTCGTCTGTTGTTGTTTCTTTTTCGTAAATTCTCCCATATATATATATATATATATATATATATATATGAGTGGGTGTGGTATATGAAAACTGAAATAGGTTTGTCATGTGTGTATATATATATATATATATACATGACAAACCTATTTCTGTTTTCATATACCACACCCACGCACAACGTTTTGATCGGCCCGGGGCTCTGGTAGAAGATATTTCCCCACTGCCTAAGGTACCATATATGTATAGGTTAAATGAAAAGAAACTTAACATCGTTTCCTAAGACAGAGGGAAACTGACGACAATATATGTAAGTGTACGTTTATTCGCGCATGTTTGTATTCGCGCATGCGTGACATTATGCGCATGCGTGTGCATATGTGTGTGTATGTGTGTGTGTGTGAGCGTGTTTGTGTCTGTGTGTGAATGTATGAGTACGTGTGTTATTGAATTCTCCATCTTGTTTAGATGATTTAATAGCACCGAGGATGGCAGATATTGCATAAACAGAGGCCAAAATTTGATCATGCTAGTGAAATCTATAACCACCACCAACTGTCGTTTGAAGCTCGCCTTCAGGATATGAAATTCTGAATAATGATTTGTACGGTAACCTGAGCTACATTATATATTAACTGTATTCTAGTTTAAGTATTTTATGATTTTTCAAAAGTTATCCTGAAAAACAGTATTTTGAAACACAAACCCCTCACTATTTGCACGCACGCTAAGTCCACAATATATATGTTGTTATTGTTGGCACTCCGTCGCTTACGACGTCGAGGGTTCCAGTCGATCCGATCAGCAGAACAGCCTGCTCGTGAAATTAACATGCAAGTGGCTGAGCACTCCACAGACACGTGTACGCCTTAACATAGTTCTCGGGGATATTCAGCGTGACACGGTGTGACAAGGCTGACCCTTTGAATTACAGGCACAACAGAAACAGGAAGTAAGAGTGAGAGAAAGTTGTGGAGAAAGAGTACAGCAGGGTTCACCACCATCCCCTGCCGGAGTCTCGTGGAGCTTTAAGTGTTTTCGCTCAATAAACACTGACAATGCCCGGTCTGGGAATCGAAACCGCGATCCTATGACTGCGAGTCCGCTGCGCTAACCACTGGGC
>NC_068982.1:22352926-22355639 GCF_001194135.2 Octopus bimaculoides
TGTATGTATTCATACATGTACGAGTGTGTGTGTGTGTGTGTGTGTGTGTGTGCGTGTGTGTGTGTGTGTTCCGCTTGCTGTTCTCTTACTTTGTCCCATACTTTTTCTGTCATTTATATTTATATTTCTCGTTGCCTTCTTTCTACCTCTGTTACTTGAATACCATTAAAATATTCCTCTCTCTCTCTCTCTCTCTCTCTCTCTCTCTCTATCTCTCTCTCTCTATCTCTCTCTCTATATCTCTCTCACTCTCTCTCTGTTTCTTTCTTGGAGTCAAGTTACGAATTATCAGTTTTAACAGCAGACTTGATTAATGGAGAGCTGCCGCCGCTGATTATGCGTGGGTAACTTAAAATGCCATATGAACTGATTTTAATTAATTTAAGCAGAAAGTCAAATTTTATGGATAAAATTTCAAATTATGGTCCCGACCAAATATAGCTTTCTCTTCTATGGACAATTTGCTACAGATTATGTTTCCATCATTGATGCCATGAAGGAAAATGGTTTACAGCATGCGCACATTTTGATCTGGATAACAATTGAGATTCACTTCAATCAAATTGATTCTATCATAAATTCAGATTATACAGTAGAAAATGCTTCATAAATTACCAATACCACATGGGTTGCTTAAACGCCTGGAGCTGCGGGTTATAGTCCAAGGATAAAAAGTCCCTTAAAAATGTATAGGGTTAACAATATACTTTATATCCTCGAGGTTGCAGGGTTTCTAGTCAGTAACTGGGCGAAAGAACTATTCAGTAGTGTGGAAACCCAGATGTGCCCTCAAATAAGAATTCACTTTGCATAGAATACAACAAATATACCAAAAGGTTTCCAAAGACCATTTGTAAAGGAGACCTAAGCGGCTGATGATGGCAATCTCTTCTACAGGAGGGAATGGAAATTTCAAATCTTTGGTCGAACAATACAAAATTGGCAAAAGATGGACAACCATAGGCGTAGGAGTGGCTGTGTGGTTCAGGGTTCAGTCTCACTGCGTGGCACCTTGGGCAAGTGTCTTCTACTATAGCCACGGGCCGACAAAAGCATTGAGTGGAATTGGTAGACGGAAACTGAAAGAAGCCCGTCGTATATATGTATATTATTTTGTAGATTATGTGTCTGGTAGCAAAATGCTACAATTTTGTTGGGGATCAAATTTTTCTTTCAGACACCATGGTTCCATGAGCCCAGTGGCTATAAGCGCAGTGGTTGAGACAACAAACGAATTGAAATCGAAGGTATTTCTCAACCGATTACAGCATTAACTTGTACACATGTGGCTGTGCGAAAAAAATACTTAAACCAGCAGCATCAACTTGCAGCTGTTGCAGATACATTACAGAAATAGTAATATCTACAAATCAATAGTCACTATTGTGGATCAGCATGGAATATTTCATTATCCAACAGAAATTTGAAATCTATTAGAAACGTTATGTCTACTGCCAGACAGACTTCAGCTGAAATAAACTATCCCTAATAATTCTACTGCGTTATTTAGATCCGCTGCAGTTATGCAATTTCATGAGACTAATGGGTTAGTAATTTATGATACATGTCATCGTCAATACTATTGTCATTAAGTATAGCAAAGGAGAAGATGCAATTATATCCAGAACTCCACTCATACCAACAGGTGTACCCTTACGATTAAGGAGACTAGTTTCCAGAACACCCAAGCTTTGTAATATATTTCAATAAACACCAAGGGCAAACATTAATAATAACTGGACAGCAACTTGAGGAATACCGCTTTGCTGATGATCAATTTTAAGTAGGATGCTCAATTGATTGAAGAAATCATTATTCTATTTACGTTCCTATATTAAAACCAAAGCATTGTATGTCCCGAGGTGCTGACATGATCATTCCAGAATTACCAATGACATTCATAGTGCAAATCTAAAATCATACACACTGGAGTTCAAAGCAACTCTTAATATAATTTCTTTATTTCTGCAAGTATTGACATTCCAATATTTGAAACTATTAGGGCGGCGAGCTGGCAGAAACGTTAGCACGCCGGGCGAAATGCTTAGCGGTATTTCGTCTGCCGTTACATTCTGAGTTCAAATTCCGCCGAGGTCGACTTTGCCTTTCATCCTTTCGAGGTCTATTAAATAAGTACCAGTTTCGAAATGGGGGTCGATTTAATCGAAGTCTGGCAAAAGGACAGACTTAATCCCTTTGTCTGTCCTTGTTTGTCTTCTCTATGTTTGGCCCCGTCTGGGCAATAAAGAAATAAATATTTGAATCTATAGATTTCCTGTGGGATCCCCAGTTTCCACATGTAATGAAATGCTTTTTATTGTCAAGCGAGGATCATTGCCCAACACTCCAGGATTAAATTCCTTTTTTCTTTCCCTCCGAATTATTTAAAGAATTAGAAAATTTCAAATTTGGCTCACATGAATAACGTTATTTTCACATTCACTTAATTCTTTCTTATTTAGAGTGTTTGAATAATACACGAGGGGTGGGTGCTGAAAAGTTCCTAGCGTTATGGGTGTCACGAAAGGCCTGGCTGGAGGCCCAACTTCCGAGTTCTTTTACAGGGCTTAGAAAAATTGAAGGATCGCTATAATAAGTGTGTGAGTCTGAGAGAGGAATATGTTGAATAAAATCAGAATTAACTGATCCTCCTGTATTTTCTTTTACGCAAAACCAGGAATTTCCAGCCCCACTTTAGTATGTGTGTGTATAT
>NC_068982.1:22357978-22363893 GCF_001194135.2 Octopus bimaculoides
GTGTGTGTGTGTGTGTGTGTGTGTGTGTGTGTGTGTGTGACTGATAGAATGTTCTTGTGTGCGAATGTGTTTTTGGATGTATATCGACGTAAGAGGAAACAAACTGTACGCAATATGAAAACACCTCTTCATATTTAGTTAAGATTCGTTAAAATAAATGCAATGCAAAGTAGCAGAGTCGATATAATTAGTTTAAACACTACAGAGGTCAAGCATAGCTGCAAATCAATTAATTCAAAATAATTAATGAATGTATGTTTGTACGTAAGTAAATATTTAAGTGCTGGGTATGTACCTTGTATTATGCCGGCAAAGCACGTTCACTGTCACTGGCTACCTGTCGTCATCCACGGTAATTATACAATTGTCGCGGGATCTACCTCAGGAATTCCTTAGTGTACAACGGCTTGAACCTACGGTCACTAACAACATGCTGTATTAAATCCGTGCGAAACAAAGTTCATTTAACGACATACATATTACACAACCTGACGAGACGCTACTGCTCCGAAGGATGCACCAGAACTAGTTGTATATCTCCCCACGCGTGGGGAGCGCAATGCAGGATGCGTCGAAACGGTCGTTGTGAGCAATGAAATCTCCCGTGTATTCCATTTTCCATCACTATCATTTGTTTTATGTTCCTTATTTCTTTATTGCCCACAGGGGACTAAACATAGAGGGGACAAACAAGAACAGACAAACGGATTAAGTCGATTATATCGACCCCAGTGCGTAACTAGTACTTATTTAATCGACCCCGAAAGGATGAAAGGCAAAATCGACCACGCGGAATTTGAACTCAGAACGTAGCGGCAGACGAAATACCGCTAAGCATTTCGCCCGGCGCGCTAACGTTTCTGCCAGCTCGCCGCCTTATGTTGTTGTTTTTTTTGTTTCTACGTACGTACACTAGTAATGATAGATAGATAGATAGATAGATAGATAGATAGATAGATAGATAGATAGATAGGTGGAGAGAGAGAGAGAGAGAGAGAGAGAGAGAGAGAGAGAGAGAGAGAGAGAGAGAGAGAGAGAGAGAGAGAGAGAGAGAGAGAGAGAGAGAGAGAGAGAGATGGCTATATATATATATATATAATTGACGTGGTACTCCGTCGGTTTCGTCGACGAGGGTTCCAGTCGATCCGATCAATGGAACAGCCTGCTGATGAAATTAACGTGCAAGTGGCTGAGCGCTCCACAGATGCATGTACCCTTAACGTAGTATTCGGGGAGATCCAGCGTGACACAGAGTGTGTCAAGGCCAGCCCTTTTGAAATACAGGCACAACAGAAACAGGAAGAGTGAGAGAAAGTTGTGGCGAAAGAGTACAGCAGAATTCTCCACCGCCCCCTGCCGGAGCTTCGTGGAGCTTTAAGTGTTTTCGCTCAAAAAACACTCACAACGCCTGGTCTGGGAATCGAAACGGTGATCCTACGACCGCGTGTCCGCTGCCCTAAACACTGGGCTATTGTGCCTCCATATGTTGCTATATTTGTACACAGAAATTATATACACACACATACCTCTGCACACAAACACACTGGGTGTGATCTAATAGTCCCTTTCACATTTAAATGATATATAAAATAATCATTCCATATTTTGTTTCAAAATGCTTTTAGACACTTTCAGCCCTGACATTGCAATTTTGTTGTTCACATCCTTACAAGTGTAAGGATGGGAACAACATAGGCGTAGGAGTGGCTGTGTGGTAAGTAGCTTGCTTACCAACCACATGGTTCCGGGTTCAATCCCACTGCATGGCACCTTGGGCGAGTGTCTTCTACTATAGCCTCGGACCGACCAATGCCTTTTGAGTGGATTTGGTAGACGGAAACTGAAAGAAGCCCGTCGTATATATGTATATATATGTATATATATGTACATATGTATGTGTGTGTATATGTTGTGTATCTGTGTTTGTCCCCTCAACATCGCTTGACAACTGATGCTGGTGTGTTTAGGGCCTCGTAACTTAGCGGTTCGGCAAAGAATAAGTCCTGGTGTCGATTTGATTCGACTAAAGGCGGTGCTCCAGCATGGCCGCAGTCTAAACAGTCGCAATGAAACAATGCTTTCTGGGTCTGTCTCTCTGCATAATACAACAGAGTATGTGTCTAATCTTGAACTGCACTTAGCAATGATTTTGTGTCAAACTAAACATAAAGGGCAAATTGTGAAATGTTAATTTTTTTTTTCTAATCTAACGCTTAAAAGGAATGATGTTACATATATATGTATACACTTCAGCCATACACACGTATATGTATGCATGTGCGTTCGTGTGTGTGTTTGCATGTGTATGTATGTATATACATATATACACACAAACATGCATGCCTATATATATATATATATATATATATATACATACATATACGTTCGTACGCAGATAGATAGATAGATAGATAGATAGATAGATAGATAGATAGATAGATAGATAGATAGATAGATAGATAGATAGATATGTATGTATGTACTTATACTGGTTGGAAAGAAACAGGTTCCAAAGCCTTCGCACACATAGCATACACATACATCCACATACACACACACATATACACACTTTCACAAACATTCACACATACGCACACATAATCTCGGATTAAAACCCAATTTTGCGGAAGGAACATATCTTGCAATCGGAATACAGTGGCTTGCGGCTAGCGGATAACAACGATAATTATATTCTGCTGTCCATATATATAAACCTGCCTGCACCCATTTCCGTAGGATTTTCTTTAGGATGCCAATATACAGAGTTCGAATATACAGATGAAAGAAAATATTGGAATGAGGACAGAATAATGGAGGCTGAAATTACATTAAGAAATACCCTGCCCTGATTGATAAACTTTTTTCGTTCGTACGGTTCAGTTCTAATCTAAAACTTAGTCAACATATCTAGATCTTAGATCCAGTTCTATACTTGGGATGCATTACCGTTTTAAAATTCCTAAGATTTATTATTTTTATTTTTTCGGTAATATTACCAAATTTTTGGATGACAGATTTAGCAGAGCATTGGGCAGTATATTTTATGGTAGTTATTTAAATCCTTTGGCGTTTCGAATTCAAATTCTGACGGGACTTGTTTCGCCATCCATTCTTTCTAGGTTTGATGATGGTTCGATAAATAGATTCTGGAGTTGATAATATTTCATCATTGCCAGAATCCATTCACATTCCATTGACTGGTATTATTAACAGAATAAAATAATGAAAGGCAACAACAGAGATTGTATTAAACCATTAATTTTTAAAAAAACTATTAAAGCGGCGATTTGGCAGAATCGTTAAATCGCCGGACAATATGCTTAGCAGCATTTCGTTTGTCTTTATGTTCTGACTTCTGCTGAGGTTGACTTTGCCTTTCATCTTTTTGAGATCGATAAAGTAAGTATCACTTGACCGCTGGGATCGATACAATCGACTTGCCCCTCTCCCGAAATTTCAGACCTTGTACTTATGATAGAAAGAATCAATTACAGAAAGAAACGTATTCTGGTATGACAACTGACGGTCTACAGCAGAGAAAATATAGCAAAACTTATGAGTTTGGATAAGTAGGTATACAAAGAAGAGAAAAGACGTTTCAAGATTGTGGCTTTATTCTGCTGAAAACGCTTTTCAAAACTCTGATGAGTGTTAATTCTCGAAACATGAGGTTCTTCATATCCCAATGGCTTCGGTATTTATTCAAACATATTAACATCGCTGCAAAATAACACCGAGAATTGTTGACGAACTGGTCAATGGTGTATCACTTTGTCGACCAAGGTATTTTCTTGATTCGTATTCCAGAATCATTTGCAGGATTGTGTTCATGGTGTAAACAATGGTTCTCAACTTGGTTCCATGTGGCCCTTAGGGGACCATACAAGATTTTATTGTTAAAATTTTAATGCAACAAATTCGTTATATTTCAACGATACACAAAATATTTTAACAATTTTTTAAATTCAATTCTTAATGATATTTAATTACAAAAATATAATAGCATTTTTTAAACATCAAATGGCGGTGACCCAGCATGGCCACAGCTCATGAGCTGAAACTAGATAAAATGAAAATAAATGAAAAATCATTGTGTTGTGGGTTCATTCGAGTGAAACAGGAATCAAAAGAGTCCATGGGTAAAAAAAAAATGGTTGAGAACCATTAATCTAGACTCTCAACTCTAAGATAGTTTAAATACATTATCAGGAATAGGCGTAAATCAATAATGTTAGCAAAGAATCTCAGTATAAAGTTCTATATTTAAGGAGTGAGAAATTATGTACATTATTTACATTATTTACATTTGTCTTCGAGACACCAAACTCACAGACGACAAGTGGATAAGAAAAAAGAGTTCTTTGAAAGAAGTTACTGAGGTTGGAGGAAAAAATATTATCATAATCTTTGTGTGACAGAGGGGGACGTGGGGAATCATCCTTCAAGCAGGGCCTGATAAAGCAATTTTTGAAGGAACATTCCAGACGCAGATCCACATTCTCACGAGTTATTTGGAAGTATGTGCTTATAAGCGTGTATTTTGTGTGTACATGTGTATGTGTTTGTATGAGTGACGCAAGTATAGCCTAGTTGTTAATAATTTCGCTTTACACTCATGAAATTTTGTGTTCGATTCTACGAGACGTGGTGGCTTTGAGTAAAAGAAAATACTGGAGGTTCAGTAAATTATGATTTTATTCAACACATTCCCTTCTCAGATTCACACACTTATTGCAATGGTCCTTCAGCTTTTCTAAGCCCTGTAAAAGAACTCAGAAGGTTGGGCCACCAACCAGGCCTTTCGCGATACTCTTAATGCGCACCCTCGTATTGCAAGGCTTTTTGGGCAAATGACTTTTCCCTTTGCCTCAGATCGATCACAGCCTTGTGATTGATACTGGGAAGAAAGAAATTGTGGAAGCCCTACGGGTCAGGTGTACATGTAATATATATATATATATATATATATATATATATATATACTAGCTGACGTACTCGGTAATTCCCGGAAATCAGGGCTTATCCTTTGGTTCCGTCCTCATAATTGTTTCGCTAATCTAGTAACAACAATAGAAAGTATGTAGTCCTTAAAACGGTTTTAGTGCATTTATTGAGAATACCGAACTGTCTTACACGGGGTCTTGTTTTTAGGAATTCCCAGTTAGTTATGAATACCCAAATTGTGAAGACAGTTATGTAATAACATGAAATTAATTACCCGATAGTAAGAATTCAAATAAAGTAGCCCCAAAAAGGACTTTAATGCGTTCCCAGAGTATATAGAACCTAGGAGGAAATGTTAATAAGGTATGTATACTAAAATCGTGAAGCATGTTACGTAATAACGGGCTAATCAAATATGAGATAATAACAATTCAAAATAAATAACTCTGAAAAAAACTTTTGCGCGTTCGCAGAGAATATTACCCTCAGCGGCGCTAGTGTTGGTATATTCGTGAATAAGTCACTAACCGAAATAAGTGGATCCATTGTTTAGGAAAATGCCATTTATTTGTTTAAGCGTTGTACTGGATAAATTGCGAAAATAACTCAAATAGTTCAAATACTAAGAAATAAGCATACTCAGTTTGATTTATACAAAATAATTTACGAACATGAATGGGTTATTTCCCTTGGCTGTATATAAGGATCCCTTTCAGGAGAAAATGCTTTATTTCCCTTGGATGTTTAAAAATAATATATTAGTTATATGTAGTAGATATAGGATTCCCTTCCAGGGGCCCCTATTATTGATTTTTCAACAATCTAAATATGTCACTAGGTTTTCTGACATGAGTTCCACTCACGTGTCTAGTTTTATCAAAATCGATAAAACGATCTAGGAGGAGTTAGATAACAACACCACAAGCAAACAAACCCACAGATTTCCACATATGTAGCATACATACATACAT
>NC_068982.1:22364161-22365733 GCF_001194135.2 Octopus bimaculoides
ATACATATATATATATATAAAGGCGCAGGAGTGGATGTATGGTAAGAAGCTTGCTTCCCAACCACATGATTCCGGGTTCAGTATGTTCCACTATAGCCTCGGGTTGACCAAAATCTTTGTGAGTGGATTTGGCACTCCAAAACTGAAAGAAGCCTGTGGTACACACACACACACATACACACATACACACACAAACAAGCACACACACACACACACACACACACACACAGACAAACACACACACATATATATATGTGTGTGTGTGTCTGTGTTTGTCCTCCCACCGTCACCTGACAATCGATGTTGGTGTACTTATGTCCCCGTAACTGAGCGGTTTGGTAAAATAGACCGATAAAATAAGTACTAGGCTTGCAAGGAATAAGTCCTGCGGTCGATTTGTTCGACTAAAGGCGGTACTCCAGCATGGCCGCAGTCAAATGACTGAAGCAAGTAAAAGAATAAAGGAATACACACACACGCATGCGTAGCTGTGTGACAGCATTTTTTTTCTATTCTGCATTTATTTCATGAATCCACGTAGAATATAGGGGAAAATAAAGTCGATATGGTGTACATATTCTTCGTTTTTGTTCTTTTTTTTTTAAAAAAAAACATTTTCACTGAAGGCTTTAAGGTGTCTTAATAAAAGAGAATATTTTATGTGCCAACAGTTTAGACATGCACGCATTGAAGCTCACACACGAATACACACGCAGACTCACACACACACACAAAGAGGTGTGTGTGTATGTGTGTGTATGTGTGTGTGTGCGTGTGTGTGTGACAGTGTTTTCTTTTATGTATATCTCTATTCAAAATTACCACCAACGTATTTACGTTTCCCTTTATTTTTTTTCAAGTTGATCTGCAAGGTTAAACTGACATTTCTTTCAAATCTGTGAAAATTTGCTTTGTTTTGCTTTGTGGGCTCTCTCTCTCTCTCTCTCTCTCTCTCTCTCTCTCTCTCTCTCTCTCTCTCTCTCTCTCTCTCGCTCTCTCTCTCTTTCTCTCTTTCTCTCTTTCCCTCTCTCTCTCTCTCGCTCGCTTTCAGAGAGAATATTTGGTAGATTTCCAGTTCTCTCTCCATAAACACATATTTAATCTTCATTTTGGGCTTATGTCTACACTCGCACACATCTCCACAACTCACGCAATTAAATATATATACATGTGTGTGTGTGTATGCATCTGCGTATGTATGTATGTAAGTATGTTTGTATGAATATGTGTGTGATTGTCCGTATGTCTATGCACATGTAGTAGTAGTAGTAGTAGAGAGAAGCGGGTGTATTTAGGCATTGTATCTGTGGTTCATCTAAGTGAGGAATTTGGTCACCGAGCGTGCTCAACGATTCAACAGGTAACCAGTAACATGACGTGTGTATATGCGAATAAAAGGATTCGAATATGCGAATACGCATGTGTGATTGTGTGTATACATACATACATACGTACCCACATACATATACGTTCACACAAACACACACATATAATAAATATCTGTGCATGCACTCTAGTGCTCGGGAGCAGGGGTGCGGGGAGTGTGGGGCTGGGGAACAGGGGGGAACGGAG
>NC_068982.1:22366035-22371035 GCF_001194135.2 Octopus bimaculoides
AAAATTTTGCGTAAGATAAAAAAAATTTAATGTTGTACCCCCTACTTACTTTTCTCAGGTTTCAAAATTTCTCAATGTTTAAAAATTAATCTGTAAGATGGTGGTTGAAGTTAGGTTTCTTCACAAAACAAGAACAAAGAAATAAAATAAATAAAAAGCCCCTCCCCCAAAAAACATCCCAAAAAACATCACTGTAAACTAGCGGTTCGGTGAAAGAGACCGATAGAATAAGTACCAGACTTACAATGAATAAGTTCTGGGGTCGACTAGTTGGACTGAAAAGGCGGTGCTCCAGCACGGCCGCAGTCAAATGACTGAAACAAATAAAATAATACTGGCCTGAAGCATCCTCAACATTAAAATTGCAATTAAAATTATTTACTAGTAAAACTGATTAACTCTTAAACGCCCCAATCAACAGCCCTTCACAGTTCAGCTATCCACTTGCTCATTCCTTTATCATCATTGTCCTTGTGTTCGAGTGGTTCTGCTCTTACCACAACTAAACAATAGTAACAAAACCAACACTGGAAGTCACTCTTTAATACTTGTTGTTGGCAGTCCGTCGTTTACGACGTCGAGGGTTCCAGTTGATCCGATCAACGGAACAGCCTGCTCGTGAAATTAACGTGCAAGTGGCCGAGCACTCCACAGACGCGTGTACCCTTAACGTAGTTCTCGGGGATATTCAGCGTGACACAGAGTGTGACAAGGCTGACCCTTTGAATTACAGGCACAACAGAAACAGGAAGTAAGAGTGAGAGAAAGTTGTGGTGAAAGAGTACAGCAGGGTTCGCCACCATCCCCTGCCGGAGCCTCGTAGAGCTTTAAGTGTTTCCGTTCAATAAACACTGACAACGCCCGGTCTGGAAATCGAGACCGTGATCCTATGACCGCGAGTCCGCTGCCCTAACCACTGGGCCATTGCGTCTCCACCTCTTTAATACTAGAACAATTGCGGTATTTCGTCTGTCTTTACGTTCTGAGTTCAAATTCCGCTGAGGTCGACTTTGCCTTTCATCCTTTAATTTATAATTTTTATTTTTGAACGCCTGACTGAATTTGCGTGGGCTGCGATCATACAATGCAGTGTCAATAGCATCTTTTCGCATTTTTTGTTGTGTAGCTATTCATTGACATTTAAGTTCGGTTACGGTACTCATTTCTGTTGCAGTACTCATTTCAAGGACAGTTAACCCATTAAGACCCACTGTCCTACAAATAGGACACTAAATGAGAACCTTAAATAAGCTAAAACACATTGTCTCAGTAACCTATTTATAGGACACCGGGTATTCCCATTTCTACTTGAAGTAAAGGAGTTTTAATAATTATTTTTTTCATTTTAACCTATTTTCAATCAACTGCAAAAATTTAAAAGTAATATTCAGAATTTTAATTACTCTGGGACTTAATGGGTTAATGCATTAAAGTCAGTAAATCAACGAGCTGGCAGAAACGTTAGCACGCCGGGTGAAATGCTTAGCGGTATTTCGTCAGTCTTTACGTTCTGAGTTCAAATTCTGCTGAGGTCGACTTTGCCTTTCATCCTTTCGGGGTTGATAAATTAAGTACCAGTTTTGTACTAGAGTCGATCAAATCAACTGGCCTCCTCCCCTATACATAGATCAGCTCACAGCGCCATCTACCTAAACTGTAAGATTTCGTAGTAGTTATCTCCTCATCGGTCACAGACGCTAAGCAGACGACACTACGAGCTGAACTGAGAGATTACCTCTCTTATGCTTTTCCAGTCACCGTACAATGACTGGCAGCGCTATACGGCGGCTTATCGTAAGCAAATTACGGAGGGGGAGCGCTAAGCAGTGATAAGTGAAATTGCAATGTTATTATCAGTTCAATTATGCTTGATGCACGTTCGAACTGGGGAACAAGCTACTCGCTGCGTTTTGTCACGGACAATATATCTCGCTTGTTGACAAATGGTTTGTACACACCTAGATCAGCACACAGCGCCATCTATCTAAACTGTTTGATGCTTGCATCAAAATTTCGTTACAGAAGGAATACACACAAATCATGATATTTGACACCAGAATGATTCAGAGCGCTGATGACATACAGGACTTAGGAGCTGGCCTGGCGAACAGACACGTTCCCATTCGCGCATAGATTGTTCGTTTATAGTTTTGAAATTATATGGACCATCTGATGAATACGGTTTTTTTGTTTTTTTACTATGATGTAATGTACTCAGTCATCAAATAAAAAAATGCATAAGAAATAGCTGTAATGAATTGACATTTATCTATCGCTTGTTATTTCTTCTTTGCTGTATATATATATACACGACGGGAGTCTTTCAGTTTCTTATATCTTTATTGCCCACAAGGGGCAGAATATAGAAGGGACAAACAAGGACAGACAAAGGGTTTAAGTCGATTACATTGACCCCAGTGCGTAACTGGTACTTAATTTATCGACCCCGAAAGGATGAAAGGCAAAGTCGACCTCGGCGAAATTTGAACTCAGAACGTAACGGCAGACGAAATACCGCTAAGCATTTCGCCCGGTGTGCTAACGTTTGTGCCAGCTCGCTGACTTTCAGTTTCTGTCTACCAAATTCACTCACAAGGCATTGTTCGGACGAAGGTTACAGTAGAAGATAGTTGCCCAAGGTGCCGCGCAGTGGGACTGAACCGTAAACCACGTGGTTGCAGATGCAAAGTAAGCTTCTTACTCGAACAGCTATACCATAGAATATATTTTAGAGGATCCAGTTCTTTTGAAATCAATGATATCAAAGAATTTATATGATAATTGTATACACTATTTTTTTGAAATACAGTATGAGAGTATTTATGCATTTACTAAAATGGATCATCACTACTAACACTGAATATTTTGGACAGAAATATTTTATTACAAAGAAGCAACTGGAGGAAATCCCTTAAGAGATGTTGCAGCCTTTACTCTTAATTCCTTAATATTATCTGATTCAAATGTTGAGGTGGAAATATTATTCAGAAGCATGAATTGACGAATAAGATGAATTGTGAAATAAGATGCAACTACCAACGCTTGGAGCTGCTCTCCTTGTAAAATGTGACCCTGATATGACATGATAAATACTGCAACGATTATTGTTTACCTGAAGCAGCACTAAATAAAATTAGCACAATGGACACATCGCTAACTCAGAATACAAAAGCAGTCAACGATTCTGTTTCCTGATTTGTTTATTTAGATATAATAAATATCATAAATCAGCATCTAACAAAGATTTAATCTATGTTTCTTTTAAAATACAGTAACCAGCATCGTTTATAACTTTGCTTTTCATTCTTCCAGGATTGATAAAATGAAATACTTATTCGAATTCTAGAGTCAGCGTGATCGTCTAAACACCAGAATTCAAATTTCTGATCCTCTACCAATATTGATATCTATTTTTCTTTCTTACTTGGTATTTTTATGATATTTTTCTCTTTTACCCTTCATTTGTTTCAGACATTAGACTGTGGTCAAGCTGGAGCACCACTTTGAAGGATTTAGTCGAACATATTGACCGCACTATATATCATTTGTTTTTTCTAAGCCTGATACTTATGAGTATTCTAATCGTTTCTTTTTGCCAATCGGTAATTTACGGGTAGGTAAATAAACCAACACCGGCTATCAAACGGTGAGGGAGGACAAACACAAACTCTCTCTCTCCTCCTCTGCCTCTCTCTTTCACACACACACACACACACATATATATACATACATACATATATATATAATGAGGGTAGAGATTGATATTAATCAATTAAAACCAGTGGCTCAACATATTTTCAAAAAATCCGAAGATTAAAATTATATTACATTCAAAATTAAGAGAAATGACCACCAAAAGTGGACTCCTATATGCTTGAAATAGATGCCAAATCACCTAACCACGAAGAGTATGTTCTCAAGAAAAAAATTTCAGCAAGACGCCAGACTATAAAAATGAGCAAGACAAATGAAAATATACGAAATAAAAAACGATTACCTACGTACCAATGGTTTCACCTGTTAACATTTACACAAGTAAATATTTGCAGGATCATCAGCGTAGTCTGTCAATTTATAAAATAAAATTTCCAGAACTAGACACAGAACGCTCACCCGAAAGGAAGCATGTGTAAAGTTCTGCAAATTACATGTAGTTCGCATGCAAACTTTTTCCCATTCAGCCACTCCCACTTTTTTTTCCTTTTCTTTCAGAAGTCTTTCAAAAATCCCTTATCTGGCCGCGTTGCCTATAATCTAGTCTTACTCTTGCTAAAACAAATGATGTAACTGATAATATTTTATGATGTTTTTCCTTTCTTTGTTTATTTGCGATTATTGCTGTCGTCAAACCTTAAATCCGCTTTGATTGAAAAGACTTATGCTTGAAAATATTCTACTCATATTTATCCATCTTTTTTCCTCCTTTAGTCACGAAATATCCTGGATATCATTATTTAATGTGTGCTTTTTAAAACAAAATGGTAGAAAAATATTTAACAATTATTTGTAGCAGGTCGTGTAACTACGTAGATACTCCCTAATCGATTCGCGTTAAACCAGTGTTTTCGTTTTTTGTAAGGAAAATTCCTATGCATGCATAAGCGTTTTCATTCAAGTAATTCTAGCTTTCTTATTTTTGTTGTTATTGTTATTACTGGTGCTGTTTAACCCCTAGTTAGCCTTGTTTGGGTAGAATCCCTTTGGAGGAAGTAGTACCTAATTTGGTGTGTGTGTATGTGTGTTCATGCCATAAAAATAGCTCTAGTCGTTTGCCCTGTATCATGGCTTTTGACCCAGAATCAAAGCGTTTTCAACACAACCATTTTATTTCTTCTTCATGGCATAGTCATATAGGACTGCATTGTGTACTGTGTCCTTTCTCGAAGGCGATAGAGTTTAATCCAGTATAACCTGTTCCATGATCGGGTCGTCGGTAACTAAACAAGCATCCAGTCAAGCTCATTTATGAGGATCGTGCTTTTGAACACTCTGCAGGATGA
>NC_068982.1:22373253-22375274 GCF_001194135.2 Octopus bimaculoides
ATGCATATATGTATGTATGTATGCACGTATGTGTGCATGTATGTATGCATGCATGTTTGTATGTGTATGTATGTATGTATGTATGTGTGCATGTATGTATGTACGTATGTATGTATGTATGTATGTATGCATGTATGTACGCGTGCACGCATGCTTCTATGTGTGCATGCATGTATGTATGTATGTGTGCCTATATGTATGTATGTACGTATTATGTATGTATGCAAGCATGTTTGTATGTATGTGTATTGTGTATGTATGTATGCATGCATGTATGTATGCATGCATGTATGTATGCATGCATGTATGTATGCATGTATGTATGTGTGTATGCGTGTATGAACATGTATGTATGTATATATGTATGTATGATATGTGCGTTTGTGTACTCACACGCACGCACGCAACTCGTAAAAGAAGACTTAAAGAAACGACTTGCTTCGTTATTCTTTTTTGTTTTTTTATTTTCTTTTAACTTTTCTTATACAACTAGCTCTATTTCTATAGTCAAATGACGATCTGTTCTGCCATATTCCTGCTAAATTTTTTGAAGAGCTAATGCCTACTTAAAAATAAAAAAATGGCGAATCTGCACGGAGTGTGTTGGTAGGTTCTCGATTCACTGGAATGCTTTTTGGTTCCTATCCTATATTTATTTCTACGTTTGTTTATATGTTAGTTGGTCGCTTGAGTGGCTTCACTCAACGCTCTTAGCGCTCAAGAATCTCATACCTAATTAAGCAAACGTTAAATCTTATTCTATTTATTTAGTTCGTTAATACTGTTGTTGTTGTTGTTGTTAGTGTGTTTGCGTGTTTATTTATTTATTTATTCATTTATTTATTGCATTATTTTCTTTTTTAATACAGGATTGGTTTAGTTTACGGAAATCGGAAAAAATTGAATGGCTTCTCTGATGCAAAGAAATTTATCCGTCTTATTTTAGAATCCGAAGCATTTACTTTGGTATGTTTATATTAAAAAAAAAAGTATCAAACCCCATCTCTTTGTATAAATGGATGCAGATATAGCCATGTTAAGAAATTCGCTTTTTTCCAATATGATATTTGAGATTCGATTCCACTGCACGTCAGTTTCAATCATTAAAAGCCTGGCAAATGAAATTTGGTAGACGGAAATTGTGCAGAAGCTTCGATACTGCAGATGTGTGTGTGTATGTGTGTGTGAGAGATATGAAAACTCTAGAGGGGCTGGTACCTAATTTCGGCACTAAGTGTTATACAAATGCCACAGTACATTATTTACATTATTTACATTTTTATACATTCGATGGATATTTGTCCTCATCTTGTTTGTTGTTAACACAACGTTTCGGCTGATATACCCTCCAGCCTTCTTCGGGTGTCTTGGGGAAATTAGTGTTCAGGTCACTGCTTGGAATCGAACTCGGAACCTTAGGGTTAAGTGACCTGAACACTAATAATAATAATAATAATAATAATAATAATAATAATAATAATAATAATAACATCCAAAAATACCTTAGGAATGAGAACCCAGGTTCGAAATTTCCCCAAGACACCTGAAGAAGGCTGGAGGGTATATCAGCCGAAACGTTGTGTTAACAACAAACAAGATGAGGACAAATATCCATCTTATGTAAATAATGTACAGAATTCCTCATCTCTTGTATATAGAATTGTAGATACCAGAGTGTTATACAAACGCCATTGTATTGTATCAATTATACCATCCACTCTATCTAAATTCAGAGCTAGGTACTGAAATTATGCAGGGTTCAAAGAACGACAGCCCTGCCGCAAAAATTAGGAAATCTGCACTGGGCGGAAGTAGATGTTTTCAAAAAGGAACTAGACATCATCGTCTCCACAATATTGGATGAACGAACAGCCCGACTTGAGGTGCAGACGAAGGCAGCAGTATCAAACTCCCTTATACACCAAATGGTCCAACAGCTATGATGAAGGCACGTACAGGAGTGGTGATGCGAAATGCTCCAGACTGAGGGAAAATATCATATATATATATATATATATATA
>NC_068982.1:22376184-22376771 GCF_001194135.2 Octopus bimaculoides
TATATATATATATATATATATATTTATGCTTGTATATACATATAGATATATACATATATATGCGTGTGTGTATATCTATTTATAAAACTAAAACAACGAGGCTGTTTGCGATTTAAACTGTGAGTTGTTTTGAGTATATAATAAATAAACTTTTAGATGACATTGGTAAACGATGGACCTTTCACCATTCATTGAGAGAAATTTAATCGACTAATCTATGAGTATTAAGTTTCGTTAAAGTTATCTTCTGAAATCAATTTCCCACCACCATCGTCGCTGTTCGTGGAATGGCGTCTGAATAAGCCTGACCTTTTTTTACTTAGAGTTCTAAAGTTGATTATGAGTTTTAATTAACTGGAACATCGACAAAATATATGTGAGGACAATTTTAATTATGTATATAAATATATACATATGTGTATATATATGTATATTTCTATGTATATATATATATATCTACACACGCACACACACACACACATATATACACATATATATATATGCATATATATACATATACACACACCCATATATATGTATAAACCTATATGTACGTATATATCTATATATATATATATATATATATA
>NC_068982.1:22377096-22379131 GCF_001194135.2 Octopus bimaculoides
ATGGCGGTGGGCAACTCTGTATACGATTCTGATGATTACGGTTAAATTACAAATCAGGCTGATGAGGAATAGACAAATGGTAAGAATTTGTTAAATCCGAAACTAGTTCCCGTTTAATAATGCTTTTTAAAGTGATTTTAAATGTCTTGCCCGCTCACGTTTTTGGTATGCTGCTATATTTCATGTTGAGAACATTTTAGGTCTTAATAGACACGATGTGATCTATTTCTAGCGCATTAACTGTCCACGTTTAGTGGTCGACGTTATTTTTTTTAAATGTACCTTAATACCCTGAGATTGCAGATAATATTTCTGAATCTCTTTGATTCTTTACATGTGCTGGCCTCCTGATAATTAATCGATATTAATTAATATATGACTAATTACCAGATTTTATAATTATATATATATATATATAGATCGCTAGCCACTACACATTCTTTCTTTTTCTCTCCTTGTTTCTTTCTGTGTTCCTTTCTGTGGATGAGCGTAGACTCGAAACGTTAAAGACTTTTTCACTCCCCGAGCGTTATACTAATACATCTGTTTCTTGTCTACACCACCTGTCTTCGTCTTTTGTTGTTGTTTTTTTTGTGTGAATTCTTCCCCTATATATATATAGCCGCAGGCGTGGCCTTATAGTAAGAAGTATTGTTTCCGACCACATGGTTCCTAGTTCAGTCCCACTGCGTAACACTTTAGATATTTGTCTACTACGGTAAACTCGGGCCAAGATTATAGTAGCCGGCATTTCTACTATAGTCATAGTTATTGTGAGTGAATTTGGTATACGGAAACTGAAAGAAGCCCGCCGTATATAAATGTGTTTCTGAGTATGTGTGTGTGGGGGGGTCTCTGTGCGTGTGTGTGTGTGTGTGTCTGTGTCTGTCTGTGTCTGTGTTTGTAACCTACTACCACTTGATAATCAGTGTTGGTGCTTACGTTCCCGTAACTTAGCGGTTCGGTGTAGAGGAATAAGTACCAGGCTTAATAAGTACTCGAATCGATTATCTTAACTAAAATTCTTCTAGTAGGTGCCTCAGTATGGTCTAAGTCTAATGACTGAACAGGTAAAAGATAGAGAAATGAAAAAAGAAAAGATATACTAGTATACCCATGTCGTAAAAAATGTTATTTTATGATAAATTATCTGAAATTATATATTAATATATGCATCCACGTCCCATAAATTTGATATTATAGGAATATTATTTATTTTTTCCGTAAAACTGCTATAAGAATGATAATTATGTACGGGGCAAAGTGTTACATAAATTGTGTTGATTTTTACAGAAGATTAACTATAATTATTATTTCATTTTTGAAGACAGTAATGTCAGAAATAACCGTAATATATACCAAAAGTAGTTCATATTTATGACATATGCCAAGGAATGTAGAGAGGTTTGCGAAGTTTACTACCTACTGTTATTTTGGTCCATGTGTGAATGATATCACTGATTAAATCCTTTCGATCTTTGAGGCCCTGAAAGGAGTATAAATCGCGGTCCATTTCATTAGGTCCATCAGTGAATGTGAGAAAATTTAGCTAAAAAGACTGTTGCAAACAAATATAATGAAAATCTTTAGAGACTCCGGAAGTGTGTATGTGTTTGTGTGTGCCTGCGGACATGTGTGTGTGTATATGTATGTATATATGGATATATGTATGTATGTATATCAAGATGTATATATATGTATATATATATCAGTGCGTACATATACATACACAAAAGCGCACCCATACTACACGTACGCAATGAAATGTAGAGCAGGAGAGAGAAGCTTTCGCTGTGTTTTTCCTTCCTTGAAGGAGGTGAACTGAGCGCTTGCTTCGTTAGTTCCATTATTGAACTAAATGGTAAAAATAATGGAATAAACAATAAATATAAATGGAGGAACAAATCATCGGTAGATAGATAGATAGATAGATAGATAGATAGATAGATAGATAGATAGATAGATAGATAGATAGATAGATAAACATATATATATTATCCTATATGTATATACATGTATATATATGTATATGTAT
>NC_068982.1:22385186-22387999 GCF_001194135.2 Octopus bimaculoides
ATATATATAATCGATTGGAATTTACTGCAGTATATTTTATTTTAGTGACTGAACAAATACCTCCCCCCCCCCACCGTTCCACCACTGCGACTACCCGGGTGGGGAGGACGCGGTATGAACTGAACTTCTTTATAGTTACTCGCGTATCAAATATAACAGCCAAATCATTCGCAAACCATCCGCCCCTGTCGGCTTTTAAAAAGTGGTCGATGTGGTACTGCGTTCACAGCAGATAGGGAAAAGAAGAGATGGTCATTGCTGGACCGCCTTTGATCAAATTCTACTCAATTTGCATTGACGAATGCAAATCAGTTGTGAGTAAGTGAGTCTCTACATGGTCATTACACATCCTAGATATAGTAGCCAAAATTTCTTCAAAACATTATTCGTTCTTTAAAATGTCACATGACATAATGCGATTCTACATTCCCTGCATAAAGGAGAAAGGTGCAATGGTCGCGGCTGGAATGTCTTCAGATATAGGTCAGTCCAATGTGGTTTGAGCTGGGACTAAACAACAACTCGGAAGGTAGCAAGCGTACCTCTATAAGATCGATCCACATGCTAGATGTAGCAACGAAATCGTCCCTTGATTTACCATCTTACCGTTTTAAATTGAGGATATAATAGCTAATACAACACTAGATAATCTTAGAGCTAATCCGTGGCTAAGCAACAACGTCAACATCTCAGACGTTAAGTGAATCCCTGTGTGGACACTTGATCTACAAGATATAGCAACCAAATCTCAATTAAAGCACACACTCGCGTCTTAAACTATGAACAGTCATTAAATGATGCTTCCGTGTAGATGGGCGACGGTTTGGGAGAATCATTGTAATGTTTGACAATAATGCTTTTAGGGCGTTTGTTTCAACTTTTTTACATTGAGAGTACAAGTATCACCGAGGTTAATTTTACATTTAATTGTTTTGAGTTAGATTAAATACAGGATGGAGAATTGTCGGAATTATTAGAACGCCGAAGAAAATTCTTAGCGGTATCAGTTCTAGACGAATAGATTTGTTACATCTGCATAGTTGGTAAAACGCGTCGGCGTGACCTATGAATTCGTTATTCGTTATACACCAGGCCTCACATTGCTGACGACTATACTGCACACGTGACATGGAGCGATTAACTGCGAATGTGATGCAGTGTGACAGTCTGGACACTGGTTAAAAGGCTTATTTACATCCATGATGAAAAAGTCGACAATTTTGTCACTTCCCTATAAAATCTCGTCGAATTCATCCGACGAGCCGTGTTCAAGGTCCATTCTGATTACCCAGGCTGGTGTGGAAACCTAGTTTGTATCTAACCGACGAGACGGTTTCTTGTAAATAATACCCGAAGGAAGGCATCATTAACCCATAGACATGCATTTTCCCATGAAGATGCTATGACAAACGCGTTGGATCATTAAATTGTTCAATACTGTTGGATTTTGGTGCTATTTAGCCTAAAGGAACACTCCGTCGGTTACGATGACGAGGGTCCCAGCTGATACGAACAACGGAACAGCTTGCTCGGGAAATTAACGTGCAAGTGACTGAGCAATCCACAGACACGTGTGCCCCTAATGTATTTCTCAGGGAGATTCAGCGTGACACATAGCGTGACAAGGCCGGCGCTTTGAAATACAGGTACTACTCATTTTTGCCAGCTGAGCGGACTGGAGCAACTCGAAATAAAGTGTCTTGCTCAAGGACACAACGCGTCGCCGGGAATCGAACTTACGATCGTGAGCCGAATGCCCTAACCACTAAACCGCGCCTTCACTATTTAGCCTCAAGTCAGCTCCGATTTAACAGAGTTGTACTCAAAGGCATCCATCTGTAACCAACCCACCTAGCATTAAGGTAGTAAAACTTAGTCAAAAAAGGTTCAAAGTAACATTTTATATATATTTTCATATTTTTACTCAGGCCGGATGCCAGTGTCCACGACCGTTTACACGACTTCCAAGACTGGTAGAAGGTAGAAGGAGACAGGGAGTTATCCTGTACCTGGAAACATAACTCGAATGCTTGCAACAGATTAAGGTTCGCTAAAAGAAATTAAGTCGCTAAATGGTAATATTGATTTCAAATTTTGGCACAAGGCCAGCAACTTCCGGGGGCGGAGATAAGTCGGCTATATCGACCCCACTACTCAAGAGTTACTTATTTTATCGACCCCGTAAGGATGAAAGGCAAAGTCTGCTTCAGCGGAATTTTGAACTCAGAACGTGAAGACAGACGAAATACCGCTAAGCATTTCGCCCGGCGTGCTAACGTTTCTGCCAGCTCGCCGCCTTGAATAAATAGTAATATTAAGTCGGGTGACAGATTAATTAGGCCTGGGTGGAATTTGAACTAAGATCTGTATCAGATACCACCAATCCCACCATATGTAAATTGCATTTTATTTTATTGTGTAGTCCAAGGTCAGTTCTAGCCGAATAAATCTGTTATATCTGCATAGTTGGTAAAACGCGTCAGCGTGACCTATGAATTCGTTATTCGTTATACACCAGGCCTCACATTGCTGACGACTATACTGCACACGTGACATGGAGCGATTAACTGCGCATGTGATGCAGTGTGACAATCTGGACATTGGTTAAAAGGCTTTTTACATCCACAATTTTGTCACTTCCCTATAAAATCTCGTCGAATTCATCCGACGAGCCGTGTATATATTTCTCTCTGGTGAAGTTTCTCTATCGTATGATCTTGTTCAATGGTTCTAAGTGGGTGAGTGTTAATTCGGTTGGTTGTAGACTGAAGTGGGATTATTTTGTTTCTGACTCATTCCGATGCCATTTAACA
>NC_068982.1:22388642-22389635 GCF_001194135.2 Octopus bimaculoides
TATATATATATATATGTACGTATGTTATATATTTATATATATATATATATATATGTATGTATGTATGTATGTATGTATATATGTATTTCTTCTTATTATTATTATTATCATTATCATTATTATTATCATTATTATTATTATTATTATTATTATTATTATTATTATTATTATTATTATTATCATTATTATTATTATTATCATCATCATCATATCTTATGATTATATCTCTGTTTATTGCCTTCACTCCAAAATAAATCTTGCAGTTTGTCATTGATTTTAATTATACTTTTATCACAATTCCAAGAGGATGATGCTGCACACGCGGATTAAACAAGAAAGTTAGCATGGTTTAACTGCTAAACAATTTTACATTCGCCGATAATAATTTTATCAGTTATAACAGTATTTACACAATAATTTGCAACTCTCTGTCACAACATGCCAATAATATGCAACACCATCATTTCAGTAGGATACAGTACTTTTTTTTTATCCCACCAATAACGGAACAGTACACTATATATGTAGAAGCGCAATGGCCCAGTGGTTAGGGCAGCGCACTCGCGGTCGTAGGATCGCGGTTTTGATTCCCAGACGTTGTGGGTGTTTATTGAGCGAAAATACCTAAAGTTCCACAAGGCTCCGGTAGGGGATGGTGGCGAACCCTGTTGCATTCTTTCACCACAACTTTCTCTCAATCTTTCTCCCTGTTTCTGTTGTACCTGTATTTCAAAGGGGCCAGCCTTGTCACACTTTGTGTCACGCTGAATCTCCGCGAAAACTACGGTAAGGGAACGCGTGTCTGTGGAGTGCTCAGCCACTTGAACGTTAATTTCACGAGCAGGCTGTTCCGTTGATCGGATCAACTGGAACCCTCGTCGTCGTAACCAACGGAGTGCCAATACAATATATATATATATATATATATATATATGTATATATATATATATATACTACACACACATACACTCACACACACATACACTCACACAC
>NC_068982.1:22391674-22392197 GCF_001194135.2 Octopus bimaculoides
GAATTAAAGAATATATATATATATATATATATATATATGTATATATATATATATATACTACACACACATACACTCACACACACATACACTCACACACACATACACTCACACACCCACACATCTGTGTGCGTGTGAGTGTGTCCGTGTTTGTGGTATGTATGTGTAAGTGCATTGGCCGGCCACGTAAAAGGAAATGACGCGTTTTGAAAGGAGAATCAAAACCGGATTGTTAAACCGTGGCCTGGCTCTCGGAAAGTAAACGAAACAATAGAGAAATAGAAAAGACAGGAAATAAAAGGAGAATGCTTTATTTATTATTTCAATAATGATTTCTTTTTATAGGAAATATAAGAGTTATGACTTCATTCTCAAGTGTATGGCAATTTCGTGATCATCGTAGGCGCATTGAGAAAGCAGCAGCAGTAGTAGTAGTAGTAGTAGTAGTAGTAGTAGTAGTAGTAGTAGTAGTAGTAGTAGTAGTTGTAGTAGTAGTAGTAGTAGTAGTAGTAGTAGTAGTAGTAGT
>NC_068982.1:22393044-22396502 GCF_001194135.2 Octopus bimaculoides
TTTTTTTTTTTTTTTTTTTTTTTTTTTTGGTGGCGGGTTTTCGCTATTTTCAGAAAGAGCAGTGACACCTGAACCGATAACATTGCTATACAAATAGTCCACCAAGGATTTGGTGACTCCACTGTCTGACATCGGATGTGCTGTGTAACCATGGGTTACGTCAGTGGTTGGTTCTCATCCGAAGTCCATATGGCCCCTCAGAAGCCATATAAGATCTTTGGAGAGCCACGCAAACAAAGTAGTAAATTCGGAATCCACAATACTATTTTAAGGGCCCCTGAAAATTTATTTTGGTTCAGATTTAAGTATTGGTGTGTATTGCAAGAAACAACAAGTTAATGTGTGAAAAACAAATAGGAATTTAGAAGCTTCTATAAAACTAGTTTTTAAATATCGAATAAAGCAGCAATCAAAGGGGTCCGTAGATAAATGTGGTTGAGAACCCCTGGGTTATGTACTTAACTCTCAAGTAACCCCTAGTCCATGCAGCTCTTTGTATAAATAGGTATTGCAAATTAGAGTCAATTGGTAGCTGGAGACGAACAAGAGAGCTTCGTTCTTGTTGTTGCTGTCCTGCCCCAGTTCATTCTCGAGCGAACAGACCAATATTCTTCCTAATTTTAGCAGAAGGCAAGCAACTTGGACCAGTAAAGTACTGGTATTTTATTTCATCGACCCCGAAAGAATAAAAGGGCAGTGTTGACCTTAGCGGCATTTGAACACTCAGAAGGCAAAGAGCCGGAAGAAACACTGCTGAGCATTTTGTCCGATATGCTAACGATTCTTTTCTACTCTAAGCACAAGGCCCGAAATTTGGGGGGAGGGGGCCAGTCGATTAGATTGACGCGAGTACGCAACTGGTACTTAATAAAAGTGGTGAGCTGGCAAAATTGTTAGCACGCCGGGCGAAATGCTTAGCGGTATTTCGTCTGCCGCTACGTTCAGAGTTCAAATTTCGCTGAGGTCGACTTTGTCTTTCATCCTTTCGGGGTTGATTAAATAAGTACCAGTTACGCACTGGGGTCGATTTTATCGACTTAATCCCTTTGTCTGTTCTTGTTTGTCCCCGCTATGTTTAACCCCTTGTGGGTAATTAAGAAATAAAAAAACTGGTACTTAATTTATTGACCCCGAAAGGATGAAAGGCAGAGTCGACCTCGGCGGAATTTGAATTCAGAACGTAAAGACAGACGAAATACCGCTAATCATTTTGCCCGGCGTGCTAACGATTCTGCTAGCTCCCCGATGTGAACAGATCAGTAACGGTTTCAAATTTTGGCACAAAGCCGGCAATTTTACGTGAGAGGGAGAGTCGATTATTTCGACCTCAGTGCTCAACTGGTCCCTATTTTATCGACCCCTTCGAAATAATGAAAGGCAAAGCCAACCCTGACAGAATTTGAACCCAGAACAGATGCTGCTATACACCACTAGTCACAATGCGCTTTGCATCGTTTGTAGCTTTCGAATGATTCCACCCCACTGGCTAAGCAAGCTGGCCAACATTCCTCCTGATCGGAAGATTAATCCGTCGCAGCGCTGAGTGAACTGAAGCAACATGAAATGAAGTGTTTTGCTCAAGAACACAACGCGCCACCCTATCAAGGAATCGAACCCATGATCGCTAGACCGTGAGTGCAACACCTTAGCCACTAGGCCACGAATAACTTGAAAAAGATATCACTGCAATTTTTAACAGATTGTGAAACATGTACAGGCTTCTCACCCACCATTTGCTCAAGTCACGGTGCATTTAATTTTACAAGTTATTTGATTTTGTACTTTAGAGTACTGCTTTCAATTTCAAGCAGTAATTTATTTCTTTATTGCCCACAGGGGGCTAAACATAGGGACAAACAGAATTTACAACTTGGAACACGAAGGAGGGCATTTCACCGTCATTTCTAAGTGACCGAGGGACCACGTACAGGTCAACTTGTTCGTATTAACATCGGCGCAGTAAAATTTATACTTGTATTGATTTTATTATGCCGTGGTTCTCAAAGTGGGCGTTATTTCCTTCCTGGGGGGGTGGAAAATTCCAAGGGAGGCGTTGAAGAAAAGTGAGGCGATAATAGGGGAGCGATTCATGTAAAACGTGGGCAATAATGGGGTATCGATTCATGTAAAAAAAACAACAGAATAATAGAGTTCTATATTTAAGAGATGGGGAATTCTGTACATTATTTACATTATTTACGTTATTTATATTCGACGGATATTTGTCCTCATCTTGTTTGTTGTCAGCAAGACGTTTCGGCTGATATACCCTCCAGTCTTCTTCAGGTGTCTTGGGGAAATAGGAATGAGAACCCAGGTTCTAAATTTCCGCAAGACACCCGATGAAGGCTGGAGGGTATACCAGCCGAAACGTCTTGCTGACAACAAACAAGATGAGGACAAATATCCGTCGAATGTAAATGATGTAAATAATGTAAATAACGAACAAAATAATAGGTTCATTAGGTTAAGTTTTATTTGTGAAATATTGTTGCTTTGAATTTACTTCGGTAAGGGGTCTATGTTTGTGACGGTTAGTTGGGGTGAAGGCACTAGGGAATGTGACCTGGGTGTCGAGGGAGCGGCAGCCCGAAAAAGGTTTGGGAACGACTGAAAGGCTTACAGTACTGACCCCACTTCTTATTGCAGATACCGCTTTGAACAGGAGGTATTCCCTCGAGTAATTTTGCCCCAGTTGCCCTACATAACATTTATGGTTTCACCGGTGTGCACCAACGATCCAGTGCGATGCGAAAGAATCGACACACGTGTATATTCTCCATTGAAGTATATCAGTAAGAATGGTCGATTTTTATGAGATATTTAGTTATTGGAGAGAAACTGACTCACTGACGTTGTTCCTCTTCCTCTCTTTCTTTCTTTCATTCTTTCATTCTTTTTCGTTCTCCACCTTCTTCTTTCTCTCCTTCTCTCTCTCTCTCTCTCTCTCTCTCTCTCTCTCTCTCTGTCTCTCTCTGGCCCTCTCTCTGGCCCTCTCTCTTTCTTTTGCTTTGTCGCTTTAGAAATGTAAAAGAGGCGGGGAGGCGGACAAGGTGGACACATTTTACACTCACACACATACACGTGCACACACACACACACACACACACACACACATGCACAGATACGTATGTATAGATAGACACACACACGCACAAACATCTAATAACATTCGCATATAGAAATATTTATACATATGTACGTAAGAGTGCTTGTCTGGTTCTTTTACGCTTATAATCAGACCACACACCCACGCACACGCACACACATACACACACATACACACACATACATACATACATACATATACATACATACATACATATATACATACACACATACATACATACATACATACATACATACATATATACACACATACATATATACATACGTACATACATACATACATACATACATACACACATACATACACACACACACATTTATATATATAT
>NC_068982.1:22396774-22408739 GCF_001194135.2 Octopus bimaculoides
AGAGAGAGAGAGAGAGAGAGAGAGAGAGAGAGAGAGAGAGAGAGAGAGAGAGAGAGAGAGATGATTGCTCGACGAGAAGCGAAGTTATAACGAGACGCACTTTGACCAAAGCCAGAGATATTCCGTTGTTTGGAAATGAAGAGAAAAATATCCATTGAACTGAAAACGCGATATTATCTGAAGCATAGAAAGAAGAGACTGACCGCTGGAAAGATAAAAGGCTGTACGCTGACCTAGCCGGGAAATCTTGCTATAGTTACATATATAATACGATATTTAGATTGTACGCGGAGATATCGAAAGAAATCGAGATAGGAGATCTAAGTTAATTCAGACACCTCAGCATAGAAACTGTTGAGGATTAAATCTGCAAGATAATAAAGGATTTAGGGAAAACAGATCTAAAGACAATGTTTTTGCCTTGTTAACTGAACAAAAGCTTCAATCCCTCATCCTGTAATCGGTGTCTTGAGAAACTAATAATGTCGTTTTGCTAGAGAAACAAAACCAAGCATTATTAGAACGGTGGTGGTGGTAATAATAATTTCAAGAATGTTAATAATATATATATATCAATACAAGCAGATATACCCGGTGTTGCTCGGGATTTAAAATGGCGTAGCTTTTTATTGTTTCATTTGTTTCAATCGTGTGACTGCGGCCATGCTGGAGCACTGCCTTTAGTTGAACAAATTCGAGTCCCGGATTCATTCTTTGTAGGCCTAGTACTTATTCCATCGGTGTCTTTTGCCGAACCGCTTCAAGGGTGCTCTGGAAGAGTACATCTCTCCTCCTCAAATTCACCAGCCTACAGGTACATTATTAGAGCAGGTCCACTCACACGGGCCAATTTCGCTCCATTCACCCATCTTTCGTCAAATGTAGTGGTGGAGGGGGGGGCAGCACTTCTCTCTCCACCCCCATCTTCCTTTCCAAGTGAAATTTGAAAAAGTTGATGAGGGATTGCCCGAAGAGAAAAAGTGTCTGTCTTCGGTCCTTTCAACCTGGTCCACCATACTAACTCTTTCGCTACTGCTACCAGACAGAGGAAAACTGCCTGTCTTTCCTGACCAAAGGAAGGCGGCAGGTCAATCTTCACTATGGACTCGGCCGATAGCCGGATCCGTCCTATGCGCGACAACAACCGTTCGACATTAGTAAGTAAGGCATGGACACTGGACGAGTGCGTACAGAAGTTTCGTCGCTCTGCGCGCATCTCGGGCAAGTCCGTCTGAAAGCACTTCCGTGCCTGTAGAGTTTATCTCGAACCGGCAGTGCGCCCCAGTAGCACTGCCAAGTGAGAGATTTCTGGAAGGCATCGTCCCGGACTCGAAAGTCCTCTAGAATAGACTTTGTCGACCCGCAGCGCCTCTTCGAGTGCGACATCGCACTTTCTCACAACTAAACCTCTATAGAACTCAAAAGTAAATGCATAGCAACATTTCAGATGCCGCTCACCCTGCCTGGGTCTCTTCTTGACCCAGAACTGCAGCTCAATCAAGGAGACGAGCTGGAGAAAGGACTGTTTCACAAACACTGACCGCACCTGTTCACCGTTTAGGCAGAATAACTGGAGATTCCACAGCCTCAGCGCATGTCTACGCATCATTAGCCACGGCACGCCCAGTCCTCCGTGTAGAGGGTGTTGGCAGCAACGGAACTTGTCTCCTCCAAAAGAATTTGAAGAGGAGGCGCTCCAACTTGGTGAGGCGTGAACGTGGGTAAGGCACGACAGTCTGGTGGTTGTAGATGATGGACACAAAGTACGCATTCCCCACCTCCGTCCGGCCTTTCAGTGACAGCTTCCTCGCAGCCCATTTCTGGGTGAGAATGGCTATTCTGTTCGTCACCTCGTCCCAATTCTTATCCACCTGGAGATCTGGTCCGAACCAAACCCCAAGCAACTTTACCGGTCCGTCTGTCTAGCGCCCAACGACGCTGTTAAACGGCATGGACATGCCTCTCCAGGTGCCGAACTGCAAGCCCACCGACTTTTCTAGGTTAAGTTTTGCTCCTGTCAACTTTTCATATTCTTCCAATGATGTGCCGACCACCTCGATTTCTGATGTGTTCGACACCATCACGGTGATGTCCGCATAAGCTAACACAGCTCTTCCGCGTCCAGGTTCGTGCAGGATGCCCTGCAGCAGCTCCAACTTCCGCAGCAAAGGCTCAAGAGTCAATATGCACAGAAGGGAGACGAGAGGGCACCCTTGACGGACCGATCTGGAGATCTGAAACGGTTCTGAGAGGCGGCTATTAACTTTGGGCACGGAGCAGCTACCGTTGTGCATTGCAGTGATCTAACCTCTGCAGACAGGGCCGAAGCCAGCTACCATTAAAGCTTGTAGATAAAAAAGAAAAACATGCAACAGTTCGTTTGTCATGAAGGCTGAAAAACAAAATCATATATTTTAAGACACTTGTCGTTTTGGGAGAGTAGAAACACATGTATGCCAATAGTGCCTGTACTGTTTTCATGAATTCTGTTTACTCTTTCTAAAAGAAGTCTACGAAACTTTTCCTTTTCACTCCTCGCGTTAGACTAACTGCAGTACTTTTATTTGTCGACAAACTTCTAAAATGTTGATTGAGGAGCTAATACAGCGATTGCTATCATAAAACTAATTTATTAGTCACGAATTCGAAAATATTTGAGTTGATTTTGAAGCACTATTCACATTGAAAAATATCATTGTAGTTCCCTGATTCGTTCTATGTTTTGTTGTCTGAATGATTTTTCCGCCAAGAGATGGAGATTGTAGTTTGATAAGATTAATTCTATATAGAAATGATTAACCTTACCTTAAAGCAACTTTGGTGTTATAACCCCTACAGAACATACGATTCTAATAACGAAAAATATTGCATTTTCGACCTTGCTGTATCTCATTTAGCTTCGATGTAGTCAAGAACACACAAATGAATTGGTTTAGCAATATGCGCTCGATAAACAATTACTGCACCAAAACTGAATAAGATCCAAGTCAGCAGAAATCACAACATTTCAGTTGTCAGACTCACATGTTCTTCTCTGGATTGCAAAATCAAGGCTAAATATATACTCTTATTTTGAATTAAATTATATATATGGCGTGGCTGTATGGTAAGAAGCTTGCTTCCCAATCACATGGTTCAGGGTTCAAACCCACTGCGTGGTACCTTGGGTAAGTGTCTTCTGCTATAGCCTCTGGCCGACCAAAGCTTTCTGTGTGGATTTGGTAGGCGGAAACTGAAAGAACTCCTTCGTATATGAATATGTGTGTGTGTGTCTTTGTGTCTGCGATTGTCCTCCATCACCGCTTGACAACCGGTGCTGGTGTGTTTACGTCCCCGTAACATAGCGGTTCGGCAAAAGAGACCGATAGGATAAATACTAAGCTTAAAAAATAAGTCCTGGGGTCGATTTGTTCGACTAAGATCCTCCAAAGCGGTGCTTCAGCTTGGCCACAGTCAAATGACTGAAACAAGCAAAATAATACAATAATATATTGCGTAATTTAAGTATTTCTCAGAAAAAGATATTAAACAATGCGCTGAGGATGCTGAAGCTCTCTGTTATATGAAGGAAAGATAGTGAGAGTTATATAAGCACAAAGCCAGTCTCTTCTAGAGAATGAGACATTGGGAAGCTGTGGTGATCATACTTTTCTGCAATGGAAATGCAACGGGCATATGACGTAGTGGTTAAGAGTGCTGGCTACTAACCCCTAGATTCCGAGTTCGATTCCAGGCAGTGACCTGAATAATAATAATAATAATAATAATAATAATAATAATAATAATAATAATAATAATAATAATAATAATAATAATAATAATAATAATAATAATAATAATAATAATAATAATAACATCGAAAAATACCTTAGGAATGAGAACCCAGGTTCGAAATTTCCCCAAGACACCTGATGAAGGCAGGAGGGTATATCAGCCGAAACGTTGTGTTAACAACAAACAAGACGAGGACAAATATCCGTCAAATGTAAATAATGTAAATAATGTAAATAATGTAGAACGCGTTTGTTTCTTCATACTACTGTAAACTGTTACTAAAAAGCCTCTAGTAAACTGATGAACTTGTAAGAAATAGGAGCTAAATCCCTTGAGTGAAAGACATTTTTAGACCACATCTGGGTATGATCATATCCGGATTAGATCTTGTATTTCTAGATATGCAAAATAAGAAGATATTCAGAGATGGGATGGTCACAAATGGAATGCCTTTCATTATGAGTTTACTTGATTAGAGTTCAACTCGATCCTAACAACAACAGCAACACCAATAACAACGGTGGCACTTTACATCTACGACTACCACCAAAACGAAATAATATTCCGTATTCACTCAACTAACTAGTAGTAGTAGCCAGTATCCCTTAAATCATATTCTAACGTCTTAAAAATATTAATTAATGTAAGAGGGTATTAAATATATATATTGCATAAAAAGAAGAAAGCAGAAGGATTATGGCTTGATTGGTGTTGAACATAGGTTTGCTTAGTAACAGCTGTCCTTGAGCTAACCAACAACAGCAACAAATAATTTATAACTATCTATGTGTAAATTACTTCACTGTCTTATAAGGATTATATTAGCCTTTGGCAACACCTGTAACCAAATTACTGTTATATACCATACGTCATCACCTCTCTGAACTACATGAGGCCACAATCGGTCACGATAAAAAGAGGTCTTTTTTATGCTCATCATAACATGTTTTTCAGTAGTTTTATTTTAATTGCTTGCTTTCACTACACAGTAGAGAACAGCTGTATGCCTTATAGGTCCATGCAATATTTCATTTTGGTTTAATGTTTCCTTTTGTGATGAATGTACTGGACATCATATTTGTACAGTGGTTTTATCAGCATATTTTTTAAATCATTTCTTTGACACCTACTATAATACGGATTGATTGCTTTCAACCCGTACATTCTAGTTGTCTCAATTTCTTGATCTTTATATTGGGTCAATTCTTTTATTTTGTTGGGATCAATATGATCCCTTGGGAGTTCATATAGAAGTTTTGGGGGTCCAAGTAAGCAAAATAGAAAATTATTGATCTACAGTAGTATTTCAGGGTTCCATTAAAAATTTTATTTTAGATATCTTTATTGCTAGACACAACTAGGTTTCTTTTTATCACGTTTTACATAGATCAACCTGTTTCCAGCCACTGAAACGTGTTCTCTCAGAGATTTTTATTGCAAACCTATACAAGTGAATGGATGAAAAACAAAATAAGAATTTTGAAAGAAGTATATATGAAATTACTTTTCAAACATCGAATGGCTAAGCGGGTTCAACAGAGTTAAACAGTAATCAAAGGGGTCCATAGGGAAAGAAATGGCTGAGAACCCCTAGTCTGGAGATAGATTACGGCCTGTTCAGAATGATACTTCGACCAGGATATATTTCTTTTTCTTCTGTTCCTTCAGAACAATATTTGGCACATTAACATTGATATGGTTGTATTTGTAGATTAGCATATCCCAGAATATGTTCATAGCCGTTGTTTTTTCATTTTCTGTGGAGGAAACCTGTTCCACTAATCAGAGAGGTATTTCCTGTCGACATTCGCTGCACGGAAGACTGGGCATGCCGCGGCTAATGATGCGCAGACATTACGCAGCAACAGATGCGTTTCCTTGACGATGACCAGGTTAGATCGGTGTTTGGCAGATTCAATTCTTCACAGCTCGCCTCTTTGTTGCAGTTCTGGATCAAGCATAGGCTGGGATAGAGCACTTGGCGCCTAGAGTGTCATCAGATGCTAATAGTCCCCCAACAGTCGGGCATTGCAATCAGTAGAAGCTCCACCATGGGGTTCTGTGGGAGACTGGTGGTGGGCAGGAGTGACGACATACTCCGGAGACTCTGGGCCTCGATGAGACTTAACTCACTGTTCTATTCTTACTTTTTTATTGCCAACAAGGGGCTAAACATAGAAGGGACAAATAAGGACAGACAAAGGGGTTAAGTCGATTACATCGACCCCCAGTGCGTAACTGGTACTTAATTTATCGACCCCGAAAGGATGTAAGGCAAAGTCGACCTCGGCGGAATTTGAACTCAGGACGTCGCGGCAGACGAAATACCGCTAAGTATTTCGCCCGGCGTGCTAACGTTTCTGCCAGCTCACCGTCTTATTCTGGAGAGCTTTCAGGCAGGAATCCTTGAACAATTTCCAGAAATCTCTTAAGTGTCATTGCTGGGCCGAGATAAAGTCTACAGATATGGAATGCAGTCAGTCGGGCTGACCGAGATGAACGCAGAGCGACGAAACTCTTCCGCACGCACTTGGGTAGGGCCGAAGCATTGCTCACTTGTGAAGTTATGTCGATCCGCTGCTGTCGCGTGTAGGACCGATCCGGCTATTAGCTGAGTCTATTGTAAACATCATTAAGTCACCTTTCCTTGACAAAGAAGGACAAACAGTGCTTATAAATCTAGTGGCTGTAGCGAATAAGGTTGGGACGGACCAGATGAAAGGGCTAAAGGCAGACACCTTCCGTTTTGGCCAAACCCTTATCTTTTCCGAACTTCACTTGAAAAAGAAAGTTCGGGTGGGGAAGGATGTACATAATCAAGGTTAACTACATAGTTGTGTCCTGGGGTGCATTTTATCCCGTTGCTCCTTCCTGTTGTGATGGTCTTCAGGGTTGAGCATCAATAGTGACACATCACCCAAACATGTATTTATAGATCCTTTTTTAACTACATTCATTGCAGTAACGTTACATTTTCACAGGCATTCTTTGAGCTGTGGTTACATTTGGTACGTTAATCTAAAATTTATTGGTACCGTAAATCTTCGAGTATAGTCCGCCCTTGAGTATAATACGCAGGGAATTTTAGGGGGATGTACTTCTGAAAAACCTAAACCTTGTGTATAATACGCACCCCTTCTTTAACTTGAGTCAAGGAAGTCTATATAACGCCTTGGTTTGTAAACATATATATGGTAACGTCCTTTATTATTATTGTATATATAACATAATGCAAACGTGTAGCTTTTTTGTGCACTTTGTTTGCAGAAATAAAGAAATAACAGTAATAACGTCAGTGAAAAATAAATATTAAGTAAATTGCCTTTACATGTTTATCACTATCGGTTACAAGCCCGGCATCACAAAATGCGTCTGAATAAACATTGCAGTACAGCAAATAGAGACTCGGACATTGCTTAGAAAATATTTTTCATTTTTAACCTCGTATATAGCACGCACTAGGGATTTTGAGCTTTAAATTTTTGGGGAAAAATGCGGATTATACTCGAGGATTTACGGTATATATTTCTTCTATCCGGAATATGAAATTATGCTGGGTAAACGGGTGAGCAAGAGGAAGAACTGAATGAAGTAAAAGAAAAAGAGACACAGAGACGGCAGACAGTGTGTGCGATGTGACAGTCTTATCTACTGATGAAACTTTAAAAATATTTCTTCTCACTTAGAAACCAAGAATAGTAAATAAGGCGTTTAAGTCTAGAAGCCAACGAATGATTCTCTACATTCTCGCACAATCTGTTTAAAATAGCAGTCATATTCCCTCGTGTCACAATTTATTCTCTTATAAAAAGGAATGTCTATTTAAATTACAGACAGGGATGGTCACGATAAAAATATCATATGCAGGGTCAGTACTGCCGTGGGGCTAAACTTATTAAGTTTGAATATGTTTGCGTTCAGGAAAATGTGTTCAGTAATCTGTTGTGAAGTGTTTCCAATAATCACCATATTAATTTATTGTAAATGTAATTCATGTGTATACACAATTAGTATTAAATAAAAATTTGTTTCTTTTTTTTTTTATTTAATGGGTAATGGTTTGGGAGTTGTAAAATTTTCTTGTGCTACTTACGATGACATCAATTATAGTCTGGCTGTGCTACTAAATATGACAACAATTTTAGTCTGACTTTAAGATAAATAGATATTTATGTATTTCTATCAATAATGAGTCGTGACTCCAGGGAAATCTCCTTTCTAAATTTATGATTTATCAAGTAGTCTTGACTGACACATCAAAATTGCTTTTCTCTGAAAACTTTGTTGATACTTAATATCCTGATATATATAAATATTTGTTTGCTTCATAATTGTGCAAAGCGTTGAAAATATATTTATTTATTTGCGAGATACAGTTACCTGGTGCTATCAGAGATATTATTTAAAATTTTCACAAAGCTTAAAGCCGTACAAAGTTCTAAGCCAGGAAACTATCCGTCGTTGCTTACACATTAAGTCGCTCACACTTACATTAAGCAATAATTCTCAAACAAACAAAAGGTGATTAATATTCAATAAAATACCACTCCATTGTGGTGTAATAGCGGGATTCTTAAAGCATTGGACAAAGTCCTGTGCCGTAGATTGTTCTAGCTCTTTATCTTGCGGTTTCAAATTCTGCCATTGTCAAATTTGCCTTTTATTTCTCCGTGGTCTATAAATTACCACTCTAGGGCAGTGTTTTGGCGAAATTGAGTTCTGGACAAGATACTTTCCATGGCGAAATTGTTTGAGTTCTAGACAAGACACTATCCAGTGTACCGTTCTGTTAACATTTAGATTGCCTAGGCTGATGTAACAAATTTGTATCTTAATAACAAAATGGTGTCTTGTGAAAAAGGAGGTTAACAGAAAACCATCTTTCTATCCTCTCATTAAGATTCTATGGCAAGCACTCAGTACTTGTCAAAGAGGTCACCAAGGGTCGTTCGCTAATCCGATGGAGCAGAAAGGATAATTGAAAGAAGGAAAATTACAATAAATTATTTAATTCTTTTCGTTAAACAATCTTTGCGATTAACGGTATGTGCAATATATTTTCCTTGTCTTGTTTTGAGCATCTCATTTACGATTGACTTGGTGAAAAACATGACCAACTTTAAATCTATTGGCTTGATACCTTCAGTGCTATTAACTGAAATGACAAAATACTGTACAGTAGGAAACTATAACACAGCGGAAGACAGTAATTATGATCCGGGATAATGTTAATGAACGGTTATATGAGGTGAATAAGACGCGCTTCTTTTATTTCTAAATGTAACAAATAATTGCCATGCGTCTAATGCAACCCTATTGCGGATGGGATACCGAGTGTATGGGTATACGATGAAGCATTGAATTTGTTTTTGCTACAAAAATAAATAGGGGCTTTGTCTCATGCGAGAGTGGGTCTTGGGGTATTAAACAGACTCAAGATGTTGTTATAACCTGTGCTCAATGTTATCAGCTGATTGTTATTATCTAAAGAGCTGTTTCTCAAATTGATTATAATAAACGGCTTTTGCCTTTATGGCTATATTTTGTCTTTTATTACATTCGTTAATATACAGGATGTCCACAAAGTCTGGGTACATGGGGATTAACACATACTTTAAGAAATTATTATTTCTTATATTTAATTGTTTATGTTATGATTTTATTTACTCCATGTACCCACATGGAGATTAACACATACTTTAAGAAATTAATATTTCCTATATTTAATTGTTTATGTTATGATTTAATTTTCTCCATGTAGCCAGACCTTGTGGACACCCTGTAGTTGCTGTTTAACACCAGGTCAGTTGTAATAGAGCTCAGATATGATAAAAATGCTTTCCAGGTTCCTAATCTTCTCACTTAGTGTTTGGGAACATATCATCGAGCGTGTCGTTCTTTTTCCTAAGACGATGACACGTGACCTTGATCTAAAGGAGATTTAGTTGTTGTTTCTAGCAAGTCATGCGAACACAAGATGCTATACTCGCTCATTAACGTCTTATCAGATGCCTGTTATTATTTATTGTTCTCATTATTGTTTCTTGTTGTAATCGTTGTTTAACACCAGATCAGTCACCATTGAAAAGACGTACGATCAAACATATTAAGCCAATGTGTTGCTCCCTAATCAGATGTTACAACCGAAGGTTTCCAGTTTCATCTATCAATAATAAAAATAGAAACTCGCACAAGCGAAGCTTGTTACACTTTCATGCTTATTTATCAAAAGACAAATAAGTATGAAAGTATAACCAGCTGCACTTGTAACATTAATCTCTCTTGATCGATGCAACAACTTCCTAATCTCTGTATTTCTATGTCACATTCCAACTTAATGCGTTCTCATAATATGAATGACTTTATTCATTCCATTCAATACATACTGACAAAGCTGCTTTTTGGAGCACTTCAGCAACCCATAACTCCAACAATGCGTTGTTCATTATCTTTTATCTTTTACTTGTTTCAGTCATTGGACTGCGCCCATTCTGGGACGCCATCATGAAGGGTTTAGTTCTTGCATATATCTTTTTTTAAGCCCGGTACATATTCTATCGGTCTCATTCTGCCGACATTGGTTGTGAAGTAGTGGTGGGAGAGACAAACGCAAAGACACATACACACATAGGCACACACACTCACACATACACACACATACATATGTATATATACATATGGTTCAAAATTATAAAAAATAAAGCATGACAGAGACAGGTGAGGAAACAACGAAAAAGATATATTAGTTTGACGATCAGGGAAAATGGAAGTCTTCGACGTTTCGAAACTATGCTCTCCTGCAAAAAGAAATGAGGAGAAAAAACAAATGGTGAGAGGAATGTGTGTGTATGTGTGTGTATATATATATATATATATATATATATATATATATATATATCATTTCATTTTATTTTCATTTTATCTAGTTTCAGCTCATGAGCTGTGGCCATGCTGGGGCACCGCCATTTTGAAAAATATGGAACGCTTCACGAATTTGCGTGTCATCCTTATATATATATAAAGATAATATCGTTATTTAAAATACCGATCTTATCAGTTGGCCAGCATGGGAATAAAAACCTCAAAGGTAATGATTATTATTAAAATTATAATCAAGGGTATCTGAGAGATACCACCATGCTTATCCGAGTATATTCCACCGATGAAGGCAGAGCATTTCTTATGCAGAGCTAGAAGTCCGGGATCTGGAATTATCCAGTTTTTTTTTGTTTTTGTTTTTTGTTTTTGTCCTTTTTTGCTAGTTTATTTTGTCTCTTTGCCTTCTCTCCTGATGCTGTATGAACATTTAATGTGATTTTAGAGTCAAGGTTTGACTGCAATTTCTAGCATGGTGGTATCTCTTAGATACCCTAAATTATAATTTATATATATATATATAGTTTACAATTTAAAGGGAAAATCAAGGGGAATAAATACAAGGTAGATAAATGTTGTTTAAATGTCGCAGGATTTAAATCCGGGATAGTAAGTCGTATTTCGTAGAAAATAGGAAAACTGAACAAGGAGACGAACTCTCAGGATGTTGTTAAACTATTTGTATAAATGGTTTTAACACCCCGAGAGTTCGACTCCTTGTTCAATTTTGTTATTTTCTACGAAATACAACTTACTATCCCGGATTTATATATAAATTGTACCTATATTTCAAAGGGCCAGACTTGCTACATTCAATGTCACGCCGAATCTCCATGGGAACTACAATAAGGGTACATGTGTCTGTGGAGTACTCGGCTTGTTAATTTAACTATTTCTGTTTATCAGACCAATACTCCTCTTCGTAACCGACGTAGTACCAGTTATGCATGCGTGTATGTATGTATGTATGTATGTATGTATGTATGTATGTATGTATGCATGTCTCTTTTATCTTGTTTCAGTCATTAGACTGCGGCCATGCTGGAACACCGTCTTTAATCGAACTAATCGACTCCAGGGCTTATTTTCTTTTTCAGCCTGGTTCTTACTCTATTGGGGCTTTTTTGCCGAACCGCTAAGTCACGGTGACATAAACACACCAATACCGGTTGTCGAGCGGTGGTGGAGGAGAAATACAGATACACAGACACCACACGTAGGTGTGCGTGCGTATAAATATATATGTGTGTGTATATGTATGTATATATATATATGCGCGCGCGCGCGCGTGTGTGTGTGTCTGTGTGTGTGTGTC
>NC_068982.1:22408749-22409949 GCF_001194135.2 Octopus bimaculoides
CGCGTGTGTGTGTGTCTGTGTGTGTGTGTCTGTGTGTGTGTGTGTGTGTGTCTGTGTGTGTCTGTGGGTGCATGTATAAATATACATATATGTATGTATATATACATGACAGGCTTCTTTCAATTTCTGTTTACGAAATCCACTCACAAGACTTTGGTCGGCCCGTGTCTATAGCAGAAGACACTTGACCAAGGTGCTACGCAGTGGGAGTGAACTCAGAACCACGTGGTTGGGAAGCAAACTTCTTCCCACACAGCCACACCTGTGCCTGTATGCATTATATTTTATATCATGAGCTAAGAAACAGTACCGTCGTGTCCCTTGGACCTGCTAGAAATAGCAACCAGAATTCCATCAAACCACGTCCTACTGACTTAAAAAATATAAGACGCTGTAAAAAAAAAAATGAAATCCATGACACACTATACTAAAATACAATATAATTAAACACGTGTGATACGAAACTAAACTACAAAAAGAGTATATTATATTTATATATGTATGTTAGAGAGAGAGTGTGTGTGTGTGTGTGTGTATGGGTACGCGTGCGCATTACTCTATCGGCACTGGAGATCAAAACCGTTGTTCAACAAAGCTTCTCTTAATATCAAAGACAGGAATTCTTTTATATCTCAGATAACTTTTCGTCTTTTACGTTCCATTCCTTATTGATTTTACAAGTTGGAAAAATCTTCGAATTGATTGGATTGCTGTTCGATAGCGTTCTTCGTTTCTGTTAGGCTGACCACTCCTTCACGACCAATTTCAAAAGAAATAATTTGAATTTCAGCTGTTAATTACAAAAACTGTTAACAAAACTAGCTTTTATAATTGCTTCTCCTGGTTAGGGACTAATCAGTGTAAAGTAAATTAATCAGCTTTGTGCAATATATTTATAAATGTATGTATAAATGTATGTATGTACGTATACGCATGTATTTGTGTGTACGCACCTACGTATGTATGTATGAACGTAAGTATATATGTAAGAATGTATGCATATACGTATGCACATATCAATATACATACATATTTATATATACATACATATATATATATATACATATACATACACACACACACACACATATATATATATATATATGATATATACATATATATATGTGCATACGCACATTCATACAATATTACATACACACATGCATATATACACATACATACGTATATATATATATATAT
>NC_068982.1:22410050-22411766 GCF_001194135.2 Octopus bimaculoides
ATATCTACGTATGTATGTATATATGTACAAGAAACAAAACTTACAACAACAAATAGACGCAAAGAGAGACAGACAGACAGACAGACAGACAGACAGACAGACAGACAGGCAGACGGACGAACAGACAGACAAACGGACGGACATAAGAAGAGAAAGGAAGACAATAAATGCTCTTTTAAGTTTTATAGCATCAGAAAGGAATGTCGAGTATTCTAAACGAACCATTCGGAGTACTCCAGAACGTCTTAAAATTTGAAACGTATGTCGAGGCATGAGTGAGCGCTTGTGTACGTGTATGTGTGAATGTGTGCGTGTGAGCGTGTCTGTATTGGCGTGTGTCTGTGTGTGCATGCGTGTATGTGTACGTTAGTAGAAAGGCGATTGAAAATTGTTGGTGTTGGTGTTGTTGTTATTGCTGTACAGATGGTGTTATTGTAATGATTGTTTTTATAGTAGTCGGTGGTTGGCGGTGAAAGCTGGTGGCTTGTGGTAATGTTGAGCAAGTGTCGGTCAATTTGGAGAGCGCGGGGGGTGGGGAAGAGGAGAAGGAAAGAGATAGAGAGAGAGAGAGAGTGAGAGAGATAGACCGACAGACAGACAGATAGAGAAAGAGAAAGAGGGAGAGAGAGACAAAGAAAAAGAGAACTGAAATGCTTTGTAACGCTTTGTGACTACCAAGATCAAAATTAACCATTAAGAAAACTAATTATTATTGAGCTTGACAAGGACGAGGTAATTATTCAACAGGAGCACCAATATGGAAGACAAGTGTGTTAGAACTAAAGAGAGAAGCAGAAGTAGTCGCAAAGCGAGCAGGAAAGAGCGAGAGAGAGAGAGGAGAGCGTTTAAAAAGAGAGAGCGAAAGAGAAAGTGAAAGAAAATGAAAGACAAAGAGAGAGTGGGGGGGAAGGATCGAACGCTGTAGTATTTCCTTTCGCGCGTACTGGCATCCATCTCTTAAAATATCACCGACCCCATTGCAAAGCAAGTTTGGAGTGAGTCATAACGTGCTGATAGAGTTTGTACATAAATAAATATAAAAATATTATCGTGTCGGCGTGCATATCCAACAGCAGCAGCAGCAGCAGCAGCAAGAACAACAACAATATTAGAACTGACCTGTCTAGCAGTCAAATAAAATGTTCCTGGCTCCATGCTATGCCTGACGGGGAGAAAATATTGCACTCCTACGGAGGAAAACATGGAAGTAGTTAAATGTGGAAATTGTGGAAATTGTGGAAATTGTAGCTCTTTGGTATAGGTTGCGACGGACTTAGCAAAATAGACTAACATCTGCTTTGAATTTCAAGATGATATTACAGCTTCTTTCAAACGCAATAATTATACATCGCTACACTCCTTTGACATACATATATATATGCGTGTGCATGTGTATGTGTGTGTATGTGTGTGTGTGTGTGTCTGTATGTGTGCGTGTGTGTGAGAGAGAGAGAGAGAGAGAGAGAAAGACAGTCTGCGTGTACGTATGTCTGTATATACACGTGCATATAAATACATATGTACATATATTTATATACATATATGCATTTATGTATGTATGTATACACATATATATGTACCTATGTTAAGAAAGCAATGACCACATACACACATATGTATATTGAATGTGTGTATGTGTATGTACGCGTGTGTATGTGTGCGTCTATATATATATATATATATATATATGTGTGTGTATAGATATATGTATGTATA
>NC_068982.1:22411776-22412305 GCF_001194135.2 Octopus bimaculoides
GTGTGTGTAAAGATATATGTGTGTATGTATATTAAGAAGGCAATAAGGAAACATACATATCTACACACACACACACACACACACACACACACACACATATATATATATATATATGTATATGAAGGTATGATTGCGTATAAGTATGCATGTGTGAGTGTATGTATGTGTATATGTATTTATAAGGCATATGCATACTCACACACGTACACACATACACACAGATACATAGCCGGGCTTGAGGTTCGAAAGGTTGGGGCAAACGCCCTCCTGTAGCTTCATGCAAATATAATTATTATCTAACCTTTATTTTAATTTTCTGTTTCTCGCAAATTGAACGACCGATGCTAGGCTTATTTCAATAATTAGGAATTCCCTTTTTTTTTCCAGTCGAAATCCTGGCTACGCCCATGGTATTCATAAATGTTAGAGTTGTTATGTGATACAGAACAGCAAAACGTTTTATCATGAACATTTATTACATTTACTGGTAACAGAGTAAATTTTATTGTATATGACTTTATATATATAT
>NC_068982.1:22416553-22416792 GCF_001194135.2 Octopus bimaculoides
ATATATATATATATAATACAAAGAATATATATACATGTATACACACATATATGTACATGCTTACATCTACATGTGTATATAGATGCATATCAGGGTACAGAACATTAGAAAAATGAACTACAGACAACGGAACGAACACACAGGAAAACAGATAGCCACTTGGAATTATTCCTTTGTCAGCTGCCTCTATTCTAACTAGACGTTTCGAAGATAAGGCAGAACGTACTCTAGAATAGTTT
>NC_068982.1:22416802-22418192 GCF_001194135.2 Octopus bimaculoides
TTTCGAAGATAAGGCAGAACGTACTCTAGAATAGTTTCTTCCTGAGTAGTGGATCGACCCACTTAACAGAGGATTCCAAGGTGGCAAACACAAACCAAGACAGGAAAAAATGGACAGTGAAAACAACATATATATTATATATATATGTATATATATGTATATATATATGTGTGTGTGCATGTATGTGTGTGTATATGTTTGCGTGTCTGCATCCCCCTCCCAAAAAAAAACTCGCTTGCTGGTGTGATTACGTCCCCGTAACTTAGCGATTCGGCAAAAAGCGATCCGATAGAATAAGTACTAGTCTTACAAGGAATAAGTCCAGGGGTCGATTTCCTCGACTAAAGGCGGTGCTCCAGCATGGCCACAGTCAAATGACTTGAAACAGGCAAAAGAGTAAAAGAGTACGTACTCAATGCAGCTTTTAAGCTCGTATGTGTGGGTGGTGGTGGGGGTATCTGTGTCTGTACACTCACACCCATACACACACGGGGAGAGAGAGAGAGGGGGAGTACGTCACTATGATTCTTTGCACTGTATTACCAGCAAATGGCTATATTAGTGCACTTTGTGACTATCACGACTCTCTTCTTCTCTGTCTTTCTCCCTCCCTCACCTCTTTTTCATTCTCCGCTTCTCTTTTCCTCCCTCTCTCTCCTTCACTCTGCATACGTGTCTTCATGCAAAGATATGCATACACACGGAAAGGCGCCTGCGCACATTCATACGCACGCACACCCACACACACACATTCATACGCACGCACACGCACACACACACACACAAATACAAACCAGTGGCTTTTAGCAACGGTTCATGGCACTCGGAGCAAAGACAATTCCCACCTACCCCCGCTCACCCACCTCTACGCCGTTCTATTTTAATTAACGGGCATCGTAAACAAGAGGAGATTTTACTCCCCTTCGCGCAACCGCCAAAGAATGACTTCCCACTCAGCACCCCCTGTTACGCCTCTAGCACACTCATAGATAGATAGATAGATAGATAGATAGATAGATAGATAGATAGTGAGAGAGGGGGTGGAGGGAAAGAGAGAGACGGACTGACCGCCAGACAAACAGACAAGGCAGAGGAACTGACTGTCAGACGGACCGACAGGTAGATAGATAGACAGACAGACAGACAGAGGCAGGCAAGTAGACTGGCAGGCAGCAGACAGACAGAGAGGCAGGTAGGTAGACAGACAGACAGACAGTAAGATAAATAGATATCTTTTTTATTATAGCCACACAGGGCTAAATACAGAAAATGGACAAATTACAAAGTAGAGCTTTTCTTTGGGGGGAGATAATTTCGATCAAAAGGGATCGCAGAAAAAAAAGGGGGGGATTTCGATCAAAAGGGATCGCGGGAAAAAAAAAACGTGGTG
>NC_068982.1:22418684-22423891 GCF_001194135.2 Octopus bimaculoides
TTGTAGACCTTTCAAACGCGTCCACCACACGCATTCTTTTGCCATAGCTATCAGTGTTACAAAAACCGTTTTTCCTTCCCGTTTAAAGGAAGGTGGCGGAACAATATTCACGATAGACTCGGCTGATAAGTGGGCTCGTCCCACACGCGACAACAGCCGTTCGACGAAGGTCCACAGCTCTGAAATATCTGGACACTGCACGAGTGCGTGCAGAACGGTTTCGTCGCTCTGACCGCATCTCGGGCAGGTCGGTCCGGTGGTTTTCGAACCGTGTCTGTAGATCTTCTCTCGAACTGGTAGTGCGTCTCAATCTCTGGAAATTATCCATAGGCCCCGGCCCGAACGTCGTCTTGAAAAGGCGGGTTAGATAGATAGATAGATAGATAGATAGATAGATAGATGAAAGGATTTTTTCATGAGTGTGAGATCCTGTTGTTTGACGAAGAGAATCACCTTGTCAATATAGATAATTGACGCCGCGCGAAATGCTTTACGGTATTTCGTCTCTCTACGTTCTGAGTTCAAATTCCACCGAGGTCGATTTTGCCTTCCATCCTTTTTGGGGTCAATAAATTAAACACCATTTGCATACTGTGGTCGATCTAGTCGACTGGCCCTCTCCCCCAAAATTTCGGGCCTTGTGCCTAGAGTAGAAAAGAATATAGGTAACTGTGTATTTCACATGTTTTCATGTAATCTGTAGGTACAATCAGTTTGAGACGGTAAAGACCTGAGAATCGCCATTTAACCCAGCATCAAGAAAATATGTCTTTATTTTTTTCAACCTTTTGTTTGCTTCGTCACTGGACTACGGCCATGCAAAGGCAATGCCTTAAAGGACTCAGTCAAACACCTTCACCAAAGTACTATTGGTTCAAGCTTTGTACTTATTATACCGGCCTCTTTTGCTAAACTGTTATCGTTAAGTTACGGCGATGTAAACAATCCAACACCGGTTGTCAAGCGGTAGTGGGAGACAGATACACATACAGAGACACATACACATACACACACACACACATGCCGAGCTTCTTTCGGTTTCTGTCTACCAAATCCACTCACAAGGCTTTCGTTGAATTTACGTGGGACAGCAGAGAAGGGTTTAAAGATAGGTAGTGAGAGATTCATGTCTCACTGAGAAAGAAGACAAAATTTTCATTTACGGATACATTTTTCGACTTGAAATGAGAAAATATCAATCGTTAATGTCATCCTAGAGACATTTTGTCTGAAACAATAGGACAGGGTGGCCATTGATGGGAGACGCTCGATCATACATCTGCTTGATCCAGATGGAATTGTGGCTAAGCAACAACCAGAACAACATCAACAATAATTATCAACACTGACAAGACTAACGTCTATAACAGACGAGTCAATTTTGGAGTCATGGCGTGATTACCTGCTCTTCTAGAAATAACAGTCAAACCTCTCTAACCTTAAGCAGCTACGAGCTACACGTGTTGGAATATTATGTTCTGCTGTTTACTAAGCTTCTTGGGTTGTAAATTCTCCAAATATTCAAGAAAAAAAGCATGAATTTATTCTGACGAAGATGGCAAGCTGACAGAATCGTTGGCATGCCGGGCAAAATGCTTAGCAGTATTTCGTCCGTCTTTAGTTCTAAGTTCAAATTTCGCCGAGGTCGACTTTGTCTTTTATCTTTTCGGGGTCGATAAAATAAGTACCAGTTGTGCACCGGGATCGATGTAAATCAACTTACCCCGCTCCCTCAAAATTGCAGGCAATAAATCAAACTTTGAAATCATTATTTATTCTAATGATCAAATCTAAAGCAGTTGTAGTTTGAGAGATGCCTCTTTCATTATTCCTATTCTGTAATATAATATTCGCGAGTATTTTTTAATCAATTAGATAAAGTGATTTTGCTCCAAAAATATGCATGTCGTTGCTCGAGCGATGACAGATTGAGTCATGAACGTGAAACCAATACAGTCCACAACAGAAGGCCTCTAGTACGTGAGTTCCCAATGCCACAAAGGAGAGTGTTGAGTTACCAGAACTACTGTCTGAAGTGATTATAATCAAGATTCTTTGGATTGCTCACTATATTACGGAGACAAAGTTATGTTTCTCTTCAGTTAAGCAATTTGATTTTATCTTCATGACAGGACTTTGATAAGAAATGTTTGACTGTACAATATTAATAAACAATATTTGAGTTCAAATTCTGCCGCGGTCGACTTTGCTTTTCATCCTTTCGAAGTACCAGTTGAGCACTGGAATCGATGTAATCGACTTATACTCGACACCAAAATTGCTGGCTTTGTGCCGTAATTTGAAATCAGTATACTGGGTGGCTCAAAAGTAGGTTTACAGTTATTCATCTATCTCTTTCGCATTCATATATTAACAGTTTAGATCTTAATTATAAACAAAAATATGAAACCATTATTCTATGCTAATTTAGTTGATTTTGTCAAGCTCCCTTTTCAGTTTGTAAGATAGAAATTTAAATGTAATAAAGTGTTTTAAAAGAAATTTAAAGTGCCTACGGGATAACTGTAAACCTACTTTTGGGCCAGCCTATATATACATCCGCATAAGGCAGCGAGCTGGCTGAATCATTTGCATGCCGAGTTTAAACGATTCCGAGTTCAAATTCCGCCGTGGTTCACTCTTTCCTCCTTTTGAGGTCGATAAAATAAGTACCAGTTGAGCACTGGAGTTGATGTAATGGACTTAATCCTTCCCCCTCGAAATTGCTGGCTTTATGCCAAAATTTGAAACCAATATTTATAGGTTCACATGGATAGCACAGTAAATTTTCTTTTCAAAAGTCTTGGATTTCTCAATTCTCAATAATATTTTCATCTGTCAGGTGCTGGTATTTCCTTCACCTTTGCGCAATAAACGTCCTATAGTTACCTCTAATATTAACATTTTTTTTTCTTATGCTTCCCCTATGTTTACATTGTAGAGACTTAGAGTTAATCGTATTTTTTTTCCACATTTATGTTTCCTGTTTTTCGTTTCGCATTCTTTCAACTATTCTTGTTGTTTCTACCGTGAACCATATTTTTGCTTCTTCTTCTTCTTATGTTTCTTGCCGTTTTCCAGCACTTATTCTCCTCATATTACATCGAACATTAACAATTTATGATAATTTTCATCTAACCTTTCTTTATAGCTGAGAACTCGTTCACCTGTTTGAAAAGCAATTACTTGTTGAATATACGCAAAATTCGAATTATGTATTGTTGCTATCTGAATTGTTCCGTTTCGTACACTTTCTTGAGCTGTCCATTCCCGCACCAATCACACCCAGATTTCATCCAAATTAGCCACGTCGAGATCGCAGTGAACACGGTATATTGAAAGGTACGTGGAGAACGTAGGGGGGAAGGCCGAGGGAGAGGGTTGATTAGTGTAAGTTTAATCATAAAATGTATAAATCCAGCAACTATATTTACAGTGAAGAGAATGCAGGCATAAACAGCAACTATATTTCTAAAATGAAAAGCATCTTTTTTACAAATAATACATAAGCAGATCAGGTGGGCGTATGTACTTATGTATTAATAGTAGAAAACGAACATCTCCTTCTGCTTACCAATTGTTACAGGAAGAGAAATGCTTCAAGAAGAAATGAAAAACGCAATTCAGATTAATTTTTATCCTCTAAAAACTGAAAAAAAGAATTGCGTCGAAAAATTTATGGAAACAAATATCAACGATATTATTTTTTAAGAAAATAAAGAACATTAATTATAAATTAAGAATTACTTCTATTTACTAATTGCTAATCATGAAATTAATATGAAGTAATGCAGCTGGAACAAAGGGGTCAATATTTTGGTATTGATCTGTTTTGAAAAGTTAAAATTTTGTACTTAAAATGATAATTGGTACGAGATTTCATGACGTTGAAAAATTGGTTTGTTACAGTGGATTATATTGGCTAATGCTTATTACATATAACCGGCCTCTTTTTATTCTCCTTGTCTGAAGTGCTTACGATTGCATATATTGGTACGACTTTTCCTACTACTCCTGTTCTTTATACTGTCTTCATCCAATTGAAGCTGTTTTATTCATCTAATCCCTCAACTGCGATTGTGCTCATCCTTCAGCTGGCTCATTCTCGTACATCAAGAAGGAAGCCTGAAATCAGGGATGGTCTGGCCTCCTATAATATTGATAACATTTGGAGTTCGTCAAGGGTTATCCTCAACTCAGTGCTTTCATCCTTGAAAAAAAAAAATGAAACTTGATTTGTACTCATATATACGTGGTCTGATCAATAAGTATCCGGACTGTTGCTATAGTAACGAAGATAAAGCACTTAGAATAAAGCTGCTTGGCACAGATTGACCTTGAACTCTGCTATGCAAGCACACTACGTTTCAACGTTCCAGCTCACTTCCGCTGTTTACAGCATTGCTTGGAAGGAAGGTGTGTAGCGTGTGATCGTCGCATTGACCATGACAGAGAAAGTTGTCATGGCGATACCTGCTCAGAGGCCTACACAAAGTTGTAGAAAGTGTATAGAGAGAAGTGTATGAGCCGCACACAAGAGTACGAGTAGTTCAGATGTTTCCAAGATGGCCGAAAAATGTCGATATTGACGAACGTTCTGGGAGATCCGCAACCAGCAGAACTAAGAAAAACATCACAGATGTGCGTGCAGCTGTGAAGAGAAATCGTTGAATCGCCATCCGTGAGTTATCAGAGGATGAGCAGATTAGTTACGGTTCAGTTCAGTCCGTTACCTCTGAAGATATGGGTATGAGACGCCTGTCTGCCAAGTTTGTGCCAAAACTGCTTTCAGTTCCCCAAACAGACACTTGGGTTTTAATGGCACAAGATTTCCTTGACTGTGTCGAGAACGAGGAAAACTTTTTCTACTCAACTTTCTCTGTCATCGTCAATGCGACGATCAGATGCTACACACCTACCTTCCATGCACTGCTGTAAACAGTGAAATTAAAGTAAAACGTTAAAACTTAGTGTGCATGCATAACAAAGTTTAAGGTCAATCTGCATCTACTCTAATAGATTGAAGAATCTATTAGAGTAGATGTAAGCGCTAATATATGATTTATGAAAACATGTGACATTAATAAGAATCTGTAAATGTACAACCATCCAGATCTCTGAGTACCTTATTAATTTTTTAAATATATAATACCTGTACATCACCTCCAAACTTTCTAATGTGTGTGTGTGTGTGTGTGTGTGTGTGT
>NC_068982.1:22424829-22425676 GCF_001194135.2 Octopus bimaculoides
TATTCATACAGATAGATAGATAGATAGATAGATAGATAGATAGATAGATAGATAGATAGATAGATAGATAGATAATTTATATGTAAATACACACACACACACATGCATACGCCTTCTTGTCATTGTCCTCTGAGCCCAGTTGATACAAATTGCTGGTTTGTTTGCTAGATAGACCAGACAGTGCACAATGTCAAGGTCTCAGGGACGTTTAATTTTAGATGGATACATAACGCATGGTATAACTTAATTTCGCTAGCTACTCAAATAAAAAAAAAACATGTGTTGCCTGTACGTCGTCCTTGACTTGCCACAAATAACAGCCAAATCCTGTTTGAGGAGTGTTTGGATATTATCTCCATCAGAGCGACCGATCATTTGGCGCAGTAATGGGCAACTTGCCGCACACGAGACTATCTGAAATGCATTCTGCCAGCTCACCGCTTCTTTCCAAACTTTAATAATATCACAAGGCACCCATGTTAAGTCGGACATAAAGGTTACATTTAGGAATGTCAAATTAAGCGACTCCAAAACTGATGTCAATGCATTGTTTTCTACTCTAAGCACAAGGCCCAGAAATTTCGGGGGAGGCGGCCAATCGATTAGATCGACCTCGGCGGAATCTGATCTCAGAACGGAAAGACAGACGAAATATCACTAAGCATTTCGCCCGGCGTGCTAACGTTTCTTATTTCTTTATTGCCCACAAGGGGCTAAACATAGAGGGGACAAACAAGGACATACAAAGGGATTAAGTCGATTACATCGACCCCAGTGCGTAACTGGTACTTATTTAATCGACCCCTGAAAGGATGAAAGGCAAAGTCGAACTCGGCGGAATTTGAAT
>NC_068982.1:22425686-22426332 GCF_001194135.2 Octopus bimaculoides
GACATACAAAGGGATTAAGTCGATTACATCGACCCCAGTGCGTAACTGGTACTTATTTAATCGACCCCTGAAAGGATGAAAGGCAAAGTCGAACTCGGCGGAATTTGAATGGAAAGGCAGACGAAATACCGCTAAGCATTTCACCCGGCGTACTAACGTTTCTGCCAACTCACTGACTTGTTGACTTTAATGCATTAACTGCCCTTGAAATGAATACTTCAACAGAAACGAGTACCATAAGCGAACTTAAAGGTCAATGAATAGCTACACAAGAAAAAATGCGAAAAAAAGTTATTAACGCTGCATTGTATGATCGCAGCCCACGTAAATTCAGTCAGGCGTTCAAAAATAAGAATTATAAATTATATATGTGAATAAACTAAACTGGATATATCAGTTCAAAAAAAATCTTCTGTATTTGTCTGCTACGCTGTAAATGACTTGTCGTACATACAGTTGCTGTTAGTTATTTTAATTATAACTATATTGTCAGAAACAAGTATGTACACTCACATATTTATAGATTAGTGATCATATATAATAGATAGATAGATAGATAGATACATTTCTTTTATTAGCCACACAGGGCTCAACGAAGATGGGACAAATACAATGTAGAACTTTTCTTTTTGGGAGGGGGAAAAAA
>NC_068982.1:22426652-22428923 GCF_001194135.2 Octopus bimaculoides
TTTTTTTTTTTTTTTTTTTTAGTTCATAGGGTTATGCTCAAGATGGCTCCGTCGTTCACACTTGCCATCCTTGCTACATTCACCCATCTTTCTTTGAAGCATTCATAGATAGATAGATAGATAGATAGATAGACAGACAGACAGACAGACAGACAGACAGGCAGACAGACAGACAGACAGACAGACAGATAGATAGATAGATAGATAGATAGATAGATAGATAGATAGATAGATAGACAGACAGCTATATCATATGTGTGTCTGCAAATATTGGGTTGGTGCATAATTATTGCGGCTTTTTTTCAACAAATTTTGTTCAACAAAAACAATAACAATATTTAACAAAAACATCTTTAAATGACGGTCTGACTGTCTACCAAGCAAATGGGAAGAAGTAATTGAAGGAGATAGTGAATATGCTCCGGAATTATCATTTCAAAGATGTTTTTGTTACACGTTATTGTTTTTGTGGAATGTTGAAGAAAAAAAAAACCGCAATAATTATGCACCACACCACCTGTCTTCGTCTGTTGTCAGTACCGCCTGACTGGCCTTCGTGCCGGTGGCACGTAAAAGCACCCACTACAATCTCTGAGTGGATTGCGTTAAGAAGGGCATCCAGCTGTAGAAACTCTGCCAAATCAGATTGGAGACTGATGTTGCCATCTGGCTTCACCAGTCCTCAGTCAAATCGTCCAACCCATGCTAGCATGGAAAGCGGACGTTAAACGATGATGATGATGATATATATATATACATGTGTGTATTCTTTTATTCTTTTACTTGCTTCAGTCACTTGACTGTGGTCATGCTGGAGCAGCGTCTTGAAGGATTTTAGTCCGAAGAAATCGACCCAATGACTCATTTCTTACGCCTAGTACTTTTTCTGTCAGTTCTCTTATGCGAAACCGCTAAGTTACGGGAACGTAAACACACCAACACCGGTTGTCAAGCGGTGATGGGAGGACAAATACAGACACAAAGACTCGGGTACGCGCGCGTGCGCATGCACATATATACACGACGGGCTTTATTCAATTTTCTACAATAGTGTGCATTTGGTAGATGGAAACTGAAATATGTGTCTGTGTTTATCTCCAACCATCGCTTGACAACCGAAGCTGGTGTATTTACGTTCCCGTCACTTAACGGTCCGGCAAAAAGAGCCCAATAGTCCTGAGGTCGATTCGTTCGACTAAAGGCGGTGCTCCAGTATGACCACAGTCAAATGACTGAAACAAGTAAAAAAAATAAAAGGCGCAGGAGTGGCTGTGTGGTAAGTAGCTTGCTTACCAACCACATGGTTCCGGGTTCAGTCCCACTGCGTGGCACCTTGGGCAAGTGTCTTCTACTATAGCCTCGGGCCGACCAAAGACTTATGAGTGGATTTGGTAGACGGAAACTTAAAGAAGCCCGTCGTATATATGTATATGTATATGTATATATATATATGTATGTGTGTGTTTGTGTGTCTGTGTTTGTTCCCCAAAATCTCTTGACAACTGATGCTGGTGTGTTTACGTCCCCGTAACTTAGCGGTTCGGCAAAAGAGAGACCGATAGAATAATTACTAGGCTTCCAAAGAGTAAGTTCTGGGGTCAATTTGCTCGACTAAAGGTGGTGCTCCAGCATGACCGCAGTCAAATTACAGAAACAAGTAAAAGAGTAAAACGAGTAAAGAGGATAAAAGAATATGTAAAAGGCCAGATCAGGTTTCTTTTTTCATTATTTTACAGTTTTCTGCTTCCTGCTTTCCTTCCCAGTGTAGGAATGTTAGTCAAAGAACAGGGTGTTGCACTGAGAACGGTGACAGTAAAATAACTTCGGTAGGTTGTAGACACAATTTAAATTCCGCCGAGGTCGTCTTTGCCTTTCATCCTTTCGAGGTTGATAAATTAAGTACCAGGTGTAGGCGTAGGAGTGACTGGTGGTAAGTAGGTTGGTTACCAACCACATGGTTCCGGGTTCAGTCCCACTGCGTGTCACCTTGGGCAAGTGTCTTCTACTATAGCCTCGGGCCGACCAAAGCCCTGTGAGTGGATTTGGCCGACGGAAACTGAAAGAAGCCCGTCATATATATGTATATATATATAGATATATATATATAAGGATTTACTTTTCGTAATGAGATAAAAAAAATAACCAAGGGTGTGTATAATATAGAACATTTATAAATAGAATATTTATAAATGTTCTATATTATACACAGCCTTGGTTGTTTATCTCATTACGAAAAGTAAATCCTTATATTCACACACTGAGATATGACTT
>NC_068982.1:22428933-22431846 GCF_001194135.2 Octopus bimaculoides
ATACTGGGATTGATGTAATCGACTCTCCCGCTCTCCCAAAGTTGTGTGTGTGTGTGTATGTGTGTGTGTGTGTGTGTATGTTTGTGTGTCTGTGTTTGTCCCCCCAACATCGCTTGACAACCGATGCTGGTGTGTTACGTCCCCGTAACCTAGCGGTTCGGCAAAAGTGACCTATAGAATAAGTACTAGGCTTACAAAGAATAAGTCCTGGGGTCTATTTGCTCGATTAAAGGCGGTGCTCCAGCATGGCCACAGTCAAATGACTGAAACAAGTAAAAGAGTAAAAGAGTAAAAGAGCGCCAATGAAATACTGGGATTGATGTAATCGACTCTCCCGCTCTCCCAAAGTTGTGTGTGTGTGTGTATGTGTGTGTGTGTGTGTATGTGTGTGTGTGTCATTTTTCTCTTCAATGTAATTTTTGTACCAAGTTTTTAAGGTTTTACAAGAAAAATCGCGTCAATTATCTTTTTTACTCGACCTTCTTCCCTTACAACCTTTATCGCAGTTTCTATGTCTTTTATTTCCGGCCATCACGCGCACATGAAAGATTTAGATGGAAACTTATGGAGATTGGCGCCGAAAAGGAAGGATAGAAAGAAACGATCTCGGGGAAGAGAAATCCGTAAACCTGTAATATTTTATTCGAGGTTGTCATATATACGAAAACAAAAGAAAAACAAATGCATAAAACTGAAACCGGTGAACAAGTTCTCAACAATACAGAAAAGATTAGACTTTGAACAGCAGAAAGGAGACAAAGATTATCATTAAATGTTAATGCTCGTTGTGAACTGGAGGGAAGAAAAAGTGCTGTGAAGTAACAAGAAATACAAGAATTAACAGCGGCAAAGCCCTTGGAAGAGAGATTATGACTAACTGGAAGAACACAAAATGAAACACCAGAAGAAATAAGATCAAGGCTCGAAAAGGGAAGAAAAAGAATAACACAACGACTATGAATATTGATTGCCAATTTTGTATTTTGAGTTCCTGATCATTTCTTATCAATGCCTCTTTAGACAGTGAATTCAATCACTGCAGTAGAAAAGGTGGAAATAACACCGTCTGACCAAAGAGAAACACTAAATATCTTCGTAATATATTGAGAAAGTCAAGAAGTTTTAATTACAGACACTTCACAGATATTTGGTATTATAGCTCAACATTTTCTTTTGCTTCACTAGGAACTCACATATCTGTTGCTTCCGATCATGATCGTATTGTTGTCGCGTCCATGACCATGATTATAATATCACCAGCAGCATGAGGAAAATTTCCACAATTTATCCAATTTGATAATCGCTAATCTGATCGTAGTACATACTCAGAACGATAAACGATGCATCCCTCAAATTATACCTCATTTAAATCCGATCATCAGACCAAACAATGGTTGTTTCCGCGTGTAAAATGTAAGGAGTTGATATTGAAAAAGCTCAACAAATAATAGAACGAGATTCGAACGCAAGTATCTAATATGGCGTTAAGTAGAAACCCAAACAGCGAATGACGTCATTTAAAATTACCACCAATGGATGAAATGGCAATGACTTCTATAAATAATAATGGCGGAATGAGCGTTATTTTTCTATCCCTCTAACGAACAAGGGAGGCAACGAAATTAAACTTTGAACCTGAACTGATTAACAACGCTAGGTGAACAAATGGAATGTTGAAGAACGGTTGTTCAAATAGTAATTAAAGAATAATTGCTTCTAATTTAGACAGAAGGTCAGCAGTTTTTGAGGGGAGGGGTTAGCTGATACTATCGATCCCTGCATTTGATTGGTACTATATTCTATCGACCCAGAGGGATGAAAGGCAGGTTAACCTCGGAGGGATTTGAGTTCGAAACGTAAAAAGCTGGAAACAATTAAAAATAAAACACCCAACATCTTTATGATGAAGAATTATTTCAGCACTGATCTATCGATTCGCATCGTTAAAGTAAAGTATTTGAATTATGTGAAATTGAATGGTATCAAAGACATGCCATTAATCTACCTACTGGTCCCAGTGATGCAACAACATACAGTTATTTTAACTACCATCATTTCAAGAATCTCAAAAGGATATAGGAAAGAAAGCCTTAACACGATACCACGGTTATAAAACCTGAAAATTCACATTTATTTACAGTTATGTAATGTAATTCTTCTTGGAAAGAAATTCTAGACAATCTCTCAAACTGAACAACTCTCTTCTTAAAGACAATATATTGTGATAAGAGTATTTAAGATAAACTTAATAGATTTATTGAATAATATACAGAAAATACCATAGAACTCCAGAAACTAGGACTACCTTATGTTCATATTCTACACATTTTGAACAAAGAAAATAAATTTGATAAATTATACAGAATATACAAATTAATATACTTAGAAATGTCTATTCTATAAACTGAAACAACATTACGAAACCGTTTAGAAGGCTATGATTCACAGTCCTTGTGACGACCGAACTCCAAATTCACCAGGTATGGAAAATAACTAGAGTAACGGCTTCCCTACAGAAATTCAGAGTCGTACTAAAGCGAATGTCGACGGATGTCCAATATATAAAAGACAACTAGATACCACCGTGCAAATTGGCAACAACGGAGTTGACTACAGATTCGTTGTTATTAGAAGAAAAACTTATGATCTTAAAGTTTAACTACTGTACTTAGCTGTGTTCCTTGATCTGATATGTAGAGTATGAGTAGGTTAAAAATTAAGACGTTAGACCGCTGTAAAAGAATGCAATACAGTGTTTGCCGTGGTGATCCATTACGGTTGGGCATCCAAATGAACTTGGAACATTCAGTTCTGAGTTCCAAACAACGTACGCGTACGCAGGAACTACTAAATTATAGTAGTTTTTCTTGACTGGTCTTGATATCCTCTGTGTGTATATATATATATATATAT
>NC_068982.1:22432581-22433600 GCF_001194135.2 Octopus bimaculoides
TATATATATATATACACACCATCACACACACATACACACACGTGTATAGATATGTGTGTGTGTGTGTGTGTGTGTGTGTGTGTGTGTGTGTGTGTGTGTAAATGGATGTATATTTGCATTTCTCTATCCCTCTGTCTATCTGACTATCTATCTACCGACCAGTCTGTCTTTCTATCTATTTCTGTACACACACACACATATGAATTTCTAATTAAAGCTGCGAAATTATCACAGCTCTGTGCTAATTTTGTAGCTTTAATAAAATGTATATCACTCCACCCTTGTTATTCGAGTACTATTTTTCCCACCTTGTTTTGCACCTATGTGCTCACCTGTGTGTTGTGTGTGCGTGTGTGTGTGTGTGTGTGTGTGTATGTGTGTGCGCGCGCGTGTGTGTGTGTGTGTGTGTCTATCTATCTATCTATCAATCTACCTATCTATCTATATATATGTTTGTGAGTGTGTGTGTGTGTGTATTAGGGATAAAAATCCAAATTTACAGGTAACAACTCAATTAAATTCAATTTATCAAAAATTAAAATTAAATTAAGTTTCACAGTATAAAATATATAAATATATAGTTTAGAGAAAAGAACCAAAGTTCATGAACTCATCCATGAAAATCCGCAGTTACATATAGAAGAATTAATAAGTAAATGCACGATAAATAAGTTTACTTTGTATTATATTATACTTATTTATCGTGCATTTACTTATTAATTTTTCTATGTGACTGTGGATTTTCAAGGATGAGTTCATGAACTTTGGTTCTTTTCTCTAAAACTACATATATATAGAGAGAGAGAGCACGTTCTGTGGACCGTGCATCTGCCCTCTCCCCCCGAACTCGCCCTGCCGTTTCCCGCCTCCCTTTTCCCCTCACCTACCATCCCACCACCCTACCCCTCCAACGCTCCATTCTCCGAGCTTTTCGGCGCCTCCAGTCCGACCCTCCACCTCCCACATCTTCCCTAATCGACCCCTCCCCTCCTTCAAACGAGCCCACAACCTACGGGACC
>NC_068982.1:22434905-22435884 GCF_001194135.2 Octopus bimaculoides
ATATATATATATTTATATATAATTTATTAAAATTAATTTACGAAGGTATCATTAATTCTATTATTATCCAATGTAACTATTTTAAGAATGATAATAACAGAATCAATGACACAGGTGACAGCAGGTCAAGTATAGCATTAATTACCCGAGGGATTAAAATTAATCAAAGGACATATTTAGTATGTCCTTTGATTAATTTTACATATATTTACATATGAGTATATACAAATACTCGTATGTCTTCGACTGAGTGTTTGTGTATCTTGGAGTATACTTCTTTATATACGCCTTCTATAGATGTATGGATCGATCGCTCGATGAATGTACAGACAGTTAATCTATATTTGCATGGTAAACTAGCATTTTGTCGAATCTCCTATGTTTTTCTCATAGAAGACTCAATAAAGATCTCCTGTGTTTAAAACATGCGCGAAAATGACAGTCAACTACGGAGAAGGGCCAGGCGAATTGAAATCTTAAATCATTTATATATTTCTTACGCGCTCCGAAAATCCGAAGAAATTTTCTCTAAAAGTAAATACTAAAACTTAACAGTAGTTTTCTTTTATATTTTAATTTTGTTTTTCTGAAATTTTGACTCGTTTTATATATATGTATATACATATATATACGAAAGGATGCGAAAGACAGTAAGCTGCGATTTGAAAGAATTTCTCTGTTATTTCTGAAAGATCAGGCGAATGCATAGAGGTACTAATTTGACTCATAAAATCTTAGAGAAGCCAATGTCACAACCGAAACGTTATCTTCAGTATAGCGTGTTCAACATACTCACACACACATTCATATACATACATACATACATACATACATACATACATACATACATACATACATGCATACATACATACATACATACATACATACATACATACGCATGTATGTGTGTATGTATGTATGTATGTATGTATATGTATGTAGGTATGTATGTATGTATATACATATATATGTATGTATG
>NC_068982.1:22436394-22437591 GCF_001194135.2 Octopus bimaculoides
ACATACATACATACACATACATACATACACATACTTACATACATACATACATACATACACACACACATAAACACACAAACATACGCACACATACATACATACATACATACATACACACACACACACACACACACACATACACACATACATACAGACGTAATTACACACATATTTGTCTCCATCGCTTTAAGTGTCATTCATCATTTTACTAAAGTATGTGCGCCTGTTTTCGGAGTTTGTATTCTCTTCTATATGTTTGGATGTTTCACTGGGCAAGTGTTTGTGCTTGCGTATGTTCGGGTGCGCTTGTGTGTACGTGTATGTGTATGTGTGTATATGTGAGCGCTTGTGAAACGTTTTTTTTTTCTCTTTTTCATTTTTCATTTTCCTTCCGCCATCCCCCACCCGCCATCCTTTTTTCTTTTTTTTTTTCTTCTTCTTCTTCTATCTCATTATGTCATAAACTATTCAATATATCATAAAATTAATGATCCTTCCGTCCTGATAAAAAGACAGAGTGGAAAATTATTTATATGGTGTTGCTATAGTTTCGTTAACCAGTGAAAGGAGAAAGAGGAGGGAAAATACGCAGGAAAAAAATTTCTCTTCGTGTCCGGTTTTTATCAATCAGGTTTTTAAACCGAAAGGTCTATAAACTCGTCATTGTTTTTCATGTATATTGTTTCTCTCTTTCTCTCTTTCTCTCTTTCGCCTCCACTACCATAACTAACTTGCTAGCTCCATTCATGTATCTGTGGGAGGTTGTGTCTCTAAACAACGCAGTGTCTGGTTATCATCTATCTAGCCAGTCATTATTGTCTAGGTGTGACTCGTATCACTGTATATCTCTAATACTATTTACACACCATGCATATATACACACCTATCGCCCTATCTCGCTAGCTAGCTAGCTACCTTGTTCCCTATATCTAACAGTCTCTCTCTCTCTCTCTCTCTCTCTCTATCTATCTCTCTCTCTCTCTATCTCTCTCTCTCTATCTCTCTCTCCCTCTCTCTATCTCTCTCTCTCTCTATCTCTCTCTGCTAGTTTGTATCTATGAATTTCCCTCTAATCGATACTATTTTCACTCTATCTTTTCTAGCCGTTTTCATCAGTCTACTATACATACATACATGCATGCATTCATACATACATACATACATCCATACATATATATATATATATATATATATATA
>NC_068982.1:22437863-22439853 GCF_001194135.2 Octopus bimaculoides
CCCGTAACCTAGCGGTTCGGCAAAAGAGACCGATAGAATAAGTACTAGGCTTACAAAGAATAAGTCCTGGGGTCGATTTGCTCGACTAAAGGCGGTGCTCCAGCATGGCCACAGTCAAATGACTGAAACAAGTATGTATGTATGTATGTATGTATGTATGTACGTATGTATGTATGCGAAGTCGCACCAATAAGTAATCAATCTGTTTTTTTTTAAGAAGATAAAAACAAAATTACGGCTTTTGCGGAAATGGTTTTCCCTAGTTTTCGAATGCCTCCTGGAATGTGTTTTGAAGGACAGTGTTCAGTTCTCAAAGCAGATTTCAACTTTGGGGATGAAAAAATGTCCGCAAGTGCAACGTTTCCTTCAAGTTTTTGCTGTATGCATGCGTAGAAATTTGTTTGTGCGTAAAATTTATCTTTCTTTTCAAAGTATGTGTGTTTCTGTGCAAATAACCATCGCTCAGATATCTTCATTAAAAAACTCCGATTTCATCAAAGAAAACTTGTGTGCACATATTTTATTTATTTCTTTTCTCTTTCTTGTTGTTGTTTTTTTTGTTTTTTATAATCCTTTCAAAGTTATTAAATGTGTGCACGCGCACGAGCGCGCTGTTTAGAAGGAACGCTGCGCAGGAAGCAAATTCAGAAATTAAAGAGGTTGCACGATAGAAGACATCTCGTGATGTGCTCAAACATCACGGATAAATAAGCAGGTGCGATGTCGTATGGTAGAATCTAGGTTTTGTTTTGTCTATGCCTCGGCCTTCTTACTTCAACAGCCATTCTCAAACGCCTCAAGGCAGCCAAATAAAACTCTATAAACAAGAGCACTCAGAGAGCACAAACCTCTGCCAAGGAAACACCAACGTCCTCTCAACGATTAACCGGAGATAATTTTTAAAATGAGAATATCTGAAATAAACTCGACTGCTCTGACAAACGAGAATAATAAAATTAAACCCGACCGCTCTCAAAAACTAAATAAGAAAAGAAAAAAAAACAGGGAAAATAATCGAGAATCTTTGTCCGGTACTGGATCGATCCCGAAATCTAATCAGTTCGTGTCAGTCACGAGGCCAAATATCCCTGAAATTTTCATCCGAATCCGTCCAGCGGTTCTTGAAATATCTTGTACACGAACAAACAATCAAACAAACACGACTGAAAACAATACCTCCGCCTTGGCGATGGCGGAGGTAATAATCTGGCCACGATAAACATCCCCTTTCACTTTGGAACAATTTTGACAAGATATTTTGGTTGCAGTGACGATAATCTAAGTTACTGTGATGAATACCATTTGACACGACATTAAGTCGTACATTAACGTTTCATTCCGTTATGACACTTTTCAGAAAGAATTCGTTGACTTTCGAACGATTAGACGACCTTTGATTTTGGTTTGTATCTCTTCTGGTTCATATGTTAGCAGAGAAGGCACAAATTCTACAACAACATGGTACATCTTCGATTTTTCGTTTAAAACGATGTAGCGCCAAGTTACACGGATAACTACTTCGGAAACTTCACGGACAATGAGACAGCGATTTTCATGGATCTCAGTACGTACTCTCACAATGTGGTCATCGTTCGTTGCCGAAGAGGTTCATCTCAGAATGTTGTGTGCAGTTCAAGCCGTTTATCCCAATAGGCTTGTTGCTATATTAGGAAAGTCAGCTCTGTAGAAGCATTTCTCAAATATGTTGCAGCCTTTCTCAACGGTATGCTTTTAATCTTTATGATTGTCTAACACCACCATCCATTTACCCACATTTAATACTAGATCAGCTTTCGGTGTTTTATGCTGTGCTTGTGGCTGTGTGGTAAGTAGCTTGCTTCCCAACCACATGGTTCTGGGTTCAGTCCCACTGCGTGGCACCTTGGGCAAGTGTCTTCTACTATAGCCTCGGGCCAACCAAAGCCTTGTGAGTGGATTTGGTAGACGGAAACTGAAAGAAGCCCGTCGTATATATATATATATATATGTG
>NC_068982.1:22440708-22441434 GCF_001194135.2 Octopus bimaculoides
TGTGTGTGTGTGTGTGTGTGTGTGTCCGCCCAACATCGCTTGACAACCGATGCTAGTGTGTTTACGTACCCGATAGAATAAGTACTAGACTTGCAAAGAATAAGTCCTGGGGTCGATTCGCTCGACTAAAGACGGTACTCCAGCATGGCCACAGTCAAATGACTGAAACAAGTAAAAAAAACAATTACCTGAAAATATTTGCTTAAAATAAAGTTAAATAAAACAAATGTCTCCTTTGTATAACTTCCATCTTTTACTCTTTCTCCTCCTTCTCCTCTTCCTCCTCCTCTGCCTTTATGCATCTTTCCACTCATCTTGCACCGTTTACGTTAATTCTTTCCTCATCCCTACTCTCTTTCTCTCTTTCTTTATACGACGTGTATATAAAGAGTGGCAGGAAAAATTACCAACCCACCAACCAGCCAACCAACATTTACATCGGCTATTATCGTACAGAGGTTGTTTCTGGGTTAGCGAGCGACTCTTTCTCCATTGATGACAAATTCAATAATAAAACCAGAAAGCACATTAACACATCCATCCAGGCATTAATACATACAAAAACACATATCCACGTGCATCAATGCATACCTGCATACATTTAAGTTTATGTATGTGTGTGCATGTATGTGCGTATGTATGTATGCATATGTATATATATACACATATATGTGCGTGTGTAAATATATATATATATATATATATATATATATATATATATATATA